>NC_092348.1:16185530-16485530 GCF_963676685.1 Mytilus edulis | reverse complement strand
TATTATGTTTAGTTATTTTGTTTGTTTTTGGTGGTTGGTAGCATAAATAACATGCAGTTATATTGTTGAAGTTTTAGTTGCTGGATAAACAAAAATATAACCTCTATAATTTTCTCATTCAAACTTTTACTACAGGGTGTTTCCAAGGAGGATCTTGCACGGTCAATGTTTCACTAATATTACTTTTCTTTCCCTTTTGATGGCAATGTTATCAGATCTGCCTTTTAATAGATTGATGTTAAACAACCATCAATCAATCAATCATTTGTTTAAATAAAATCTATGCAATATTTGTAATGTAACTAACAGGATATTTTGTTTATGTATAGAAAGCTTTGTGACGTGTTATGCTGAAACATATGCGTGTGAACTAGCTACTAAATAAATATGCTACATACTATTACTAATATGGATAAAACAAAATCTCTTGAATAAATATTTATGCATAATAAACTAAATTGAAAAAAGCTACAACATTCAAATGCAAGTAACAAATTACAAACAGAGAGAATTCTACTGCTAAGCTAGTTTAAAGTATGTAAAATGTATAAATATAATGAAAATACAGAATTAAAGACATAGCTTATTCGAAGATGAATATGGTTATGAGTGTCATTTCAAAGAATGAGAACAAGAAAAGAAAAGAAAGAATCTAACATGATGATGACCTTTCTTCTGATAACAAAGAATTCATTCCAACTGATCAAACAGTACTGTAGCATATCAAATGTATGAAAAAGTTACTAACAAGTCAAACATTAAACCTTATTTGTGTGGGAAAAACTTTTCCCTTGCTTAATTTTCAGTTGAGTTTCCTCACTTTAAATAACATAATGCATTGATAAACTTTTAAATGAATAGTTAATAAAATTGTTACTATATGGAAGCCCACATTATTTCAGGTAAGCATCCCTCTAGAAAGAACAGGTCAATTAACGTTTCAATGTTTTGTTAGAAATGCTGTAAAAGAAAAGTTTGCTAAGGCCTAAAAAAAAAAGATATGTGTTTCCAGTAACATCATTCTGAAAAATAGGGTCGGTAGGTCGGAATTCTTTTTTTTTTTTTTTTTTTTTTTTTTTTTTGACATCGTAAATGAAATCCGGAAAATTATCATGGTTTTTCCAAGTCCAGATCCGTAATTAGTTTCAGAAACCGGAAGTGTGCCATTTGCAATGTTTCAGAAGCACCTGCTGTGCAAATTTCTTGGATTTTAACCTATTTGGAATACCTTTTGACATTAATAAAATGTTTTACTGGCTTTCTATGCAAGTAGAAGCAAGAGAGAAAAAATATTATGTCATCTATCAGAAGCCGGTGTCAAAAACGTGGTCGGTTGATACAATGTTTTTTTATTTTTTTTGAAGATCCAATAAAAAAGTTAGAGTCGGGGCTAAAAAACAGGGTCGGTCGGGTTACCGGAAACATCGATCTCTTTTTTCTCGGCCTAAGCACAGATCCACTCATATGTCAATAAATGCTGTCTTAAAATATGTTAATCATAGTAATGAAAATAAGACTTTGGATTTAATTCAAATAACTGGAGTAACATTTAGCATTTATAATACTTCCATTTCTCTACAGAAATGTGTGTAAAATAATTCTTATTAATGCAAACTAATATTCAGGAACATGTATAAATCTTGGCTATGTGTTTGCTCCTAAAAGAATTTTCCTCCATTGCTAAGATAAAGAACAATAACCATATTCATCTGTGAATAAGACATTTTTATAACTAAATCTACTGGATTCCCTTGCCTTCATCCCTTTCCTCAATTCAACAGTTTCAAATTCTGTATGTAATGCGGCAGTACATGTATCAAGATCTTTGATAGCTTCCTCCAAGTCCATGGGATACCCGGACTGTGGCACACAGAAAGAAAGCAAGAGTACATTAGTCAACAATTACTCAAATGAAAATCTCAAACCAGAACATTTAAATGCTTTATTTTCCTTTACAAATCGTTATGATTCAGGTTTTTTAACATACCTCTGCCAAACTGAACACTAAGACTTTAGCAGATCTATTATGCAACTATTGTGGAATTATTTAGGTAAAGTAATGAAATTACAATTATATAAAAGATCACTTAACTATCTTAGGCAGACATATTATATGTATGTTTGGATGAATTGACTTATTATGAAGGAAAGTATCTAAAATGATCTAAACAAGAGTATCGATCGTTCATTCAAATTGCCAGATCTTTACAGAAGGACTTTGCAATCCATATCTACTTTTATTTAAGTGGATCTTTAGATTTCAAAATAGATTTAAAACTGCAATAAAGACTGACTATGTCAGTTAGAACAGTCTCCAACCTAAGTAAGGTATTATTGTCAGAAAAGCCCTTACCTGCCTAAAACAACTTGAATGCTATATAAAGGATTTTTTTAAATTTCTATTAATATTTCTGGTAACTGGTCTGAGATTTTTAATAAGCTTATAAATAGGTTATTTACAACAAGTCATGCAAAAATTGATGCAAAATAAAAGTTTAAATAAACAATACAAAATATATAAGCAATAAAAGAAAATCATTAGAGATTAACACAGTTATTTCCCTTTGGTCAAACTTTTGCAAAGCAAAGTATGCATTGAAAGCACTGGTTGATTTTTGATGCATAAGAAAATAAATCTTTATTCAATTGCAGTTATGCTGGCAAAAGTATCAGAATAAAAATTTCTAGCTCTATATTTCAAGTACAGTATATAACTATACATAAAATGAAAACAAGCATAGTACAAATTTAGATATAAAATAAATGATATAATAATTATACTGAATAATTGTAACATATAAATCTATATATATTGTCTGAATATCATTTAAAGATTTTAACAAATTATTAAATATTATATGTTTGAAATCAAGACTTTTAAATGAGAATTTTTAACATTCAAACATGCAATAAACTATTATTAAACATAGTCCATTAGGACATTGTAGACAACAAGAATTAGTAACTTAATAATTAAATCATTTCTAAATTCTTTTAAAACAAAATTTATAAAAAATCTTTATCTTAAGATTATGAAGAACTTGTTGCAACTTAGCATTGCTTTTCTATATAAGTTTATAAATCAAAATCTTGATAACCTTAAATTATGACTTCACTTTTCTTTTTTTTGAAAATTCATTGAAATGTAAAAAAAAGAAATACATCTAGTATTAACAGATTTGTTATTGGTTTTATACCTGTATAGGAGCTGTGTCAGGGGGACTTTTGTCTGTTGGTGTTCTGTCACTGTCTGTACTCTGTTCTCTTTGGCGATCCTTCTCCATGTTGGCAAGATCCGTCAGATTCACGTAAGCTGGCTGCTCAGCATCTGATTTACAAGAGAGTTTATTTATTTTGGATTTTTAATATTAAATGAATGACTGATAACTTTAAATTTTCATTATGACAAAACTTTTTGTGCAAATATGATTTAATATACCCTGCAACAAAAACTCCTATTTATAAATTTTTGCAGGTCCATATGTTTTTGTGTACCCCTGTATAGTATTCATGTATTTGGTTTGATCTTGTCGAAAAAATAAAAAAATAAAATTTTGTGGATCATTTGAACATGTATTAGTGAACAGGGTATTGAATTTTTCAATTTCTCACAGATTTTCCATTTGATAAATTTCAGTCACTTTTTTGGAACAAGGAAAAGCTTGCAATGGTTGACAAGAATTACAGTTCATACAAGAAAGGATTGGCAAAAGTTACAAATAGCATTAAGCTGCATGGGACTTATGTAACCTGTAAGTGAATGGCAAATACCTGATAATGGGATTTTTGGAGGTGGTACTGCTTTAACTTTTGGTTTTGGTGCCAGCGGAGGAAGTACGGGTTGCATTTTGTTAATTGAAGCTGAAGGAGGACGTGTATATGGTGATTCTGCTATACTATGAGTCTTCTTCTTATGTGGATGTCTCATCTGAACTTCCTCGTCTTCAGCGCTTTCCGGTAGTGGAGGTTCAAACAACTGAGCAGACAAAGCAGGTCTGTTGTGATTTTTCTCATATGCCGAGGATATCGTGTGTGGTCTTATGTTGGTTTCAGGCTTTGTGGTAATTGGTTGGTTTGGCCAGTTTGTCCAGGTAGAACTAGCTGATGGTGTATTATCAGATGGTGTTGACGATGAAGAATCTGCAGTATCAGAATGACCACCTATACTAGCACTGTCACCATCCTGAGGAGACAATATTTACAGTTAGTTATTATAAGTGGCAAATTTTAAAAATTTTATTTTTTCAAATCTTTTAAGTCTTTAGTGGATTACTGTACTACCTTTTCATCCGGAAATTAACTAAACAGAATTTCTTCAAAATTTGAAAACCAAGATTTCAATAATGATTCATGAAGTTAGAAATAGGGTATTTAATGAAGTTTCAAAAAAAGTAATTTTTCAGTGTATTAATAAGATAATTATTCCAAATTTTTTAATTTCATTATACAATGTAATATTAATTTTAGAATGATTAACTGCTAGAGAAAAGTCAGATGTATATCAACAAACATCAGATAAGACATATATATGTTATACTGTAAGGTTGACTTATGCTTCTAGAGTAACAGTTGTGCATCTTATATATTTACATTGTTACTGATGGTTACAAGAGTACAATTATTTGTGATGCATTTGTCTTACGGTACCAGTGGTGTTGTGTTCACTGTTCATTAGTGTAAGATTATGTGACTCCTGATTGCACCAAAATAAAGGATATATTTCTTATGAAGCGTTCCTTTTCTTAATTCTATACCAAAAGTATTCAAATTCTTGTGAAGAATTTCCATCTCATTTGTTTCATTAATATTGCTGCGCATTGTCAAATATTACCTTTTCAATTTTAATTTTTATAATTTTTTTTTAAATCCTAAATTTTGTGAAAATGATTTTTTTGGTTATTTTTCAAAATTATATATTCCTAAAATTACAGATTGTTATAATTCATATTTGGCAAAATTTTATCTTCAGTGAACTGGGGTAGGTTGTATTTACAAACAGATAATTAACCAATCAGATACAAGATTCTTGCTTATAAAATATGTCAACTATGTAGTATCCAATCAGGAGTCATATTATTTTATGTCCCCATCTTGGGGTAAAATGTCAGTAAATGTAAGCAAATAATTTCACTTTTGTAACCAAACAATAAGAATGGAAGATGAAAATCATAGTATAAGATACCTTTATAACATATTTTAAAACTTGTGATTGCTCAGCATATCATATGTTTGTGTACCATAGAAGAACATCCTGAAGATGAAACCCATAGAGTATGTCTTTAAGTCAATGTTATGTTAAATCAAAGTAAAAAGCTTTGAAGTTTTAGATAGGGTTAACCCCAATCAAAGGGAGAAAACTCCATTCCAATTTCATGCTGACATTCTACACAGGTTTGTTAAAGCTTAAGCAAACCGTTTGAAAGCAATTAAACAAGGCTTTAAAA
This sequence comes from Mytilus edulis, assembly GCF_963676685.1. Lineage (NCBI taxonomy): Eukaryota > Metazoa > Mollusca > Bivalvia > Mytilida > Mytilidae > Mytilus > Mytilus edulis. The sequence continues at coordinate 16,480,086 of NC_092348.1, read as the reverse complement.
CATCCTGACCTATATAGATAGTATGTTGTAACAAATAAATGACTCACAATACAAAAAAATATATAGAATACTGCCTGTATAAATGTATGGTCATATTTTGTTCACTAGGAAATAATTCAAATACTGAAAATGTTAAGGTTAATTTCCCAATTTAGGCAAAAAAGAGTTTGCTTTTGATGTTTTTCTCCTTTCTATTTTTTGAATTTATTGAAATTCAATATGTCTATCATTTATAAATAATTGTTTACCTATATGTTGGATATTGTTTACACAGGTTTACAACTGATCATATCCAGATTGTCTTTTACATTGTTTTTGTCATTTTGTTGCTTTCTCATTGAAGGATACCATTATCTTTCATTCATATAATCATTGTACATAATCAAATAACACATTTTAGGGTTTTAATGTATATTGTTCATTTTGATGATAACAAAAAAGATGAAACTGCTAGTCTGTAAAGATTTATTTGTTCATACTTTCCATTTTTCTACCTAGCAAAACCCTCAATGAAAGATTGCCCCTCTTTTCAATATATCAAACAACTTTTTTGACCCAACCACATATGCATAGACCTGTCCAAAGTTAGAAATATCATCAGATTTTGTCTAAGTCATATCTTTTTTTTTTATCTTTTGGAAAATTAAAGTATTGCTGGCAGATTTTTAATTGCTTGCTTGAATATTTTACAAATTTGATACCCAGGTAATTGTGAGGTTGAGATAATGCACCAACACCTGGCTATTGTTGAAGACTGATGCCCTCAAGATGTTGTTTGGTTATTGTTGTGTGGTTATTACATTGATATATATCCCAAGAACTGCAACTGTGTTGTGTGGCTATTACATTGATATATATCCCAAGAACTGTGACTGTGTTGTGTGGACTTCCAAATAAGATGGTCACCCATGGGGTCATGTTATATATATTTTATTGATGTATTCTTTAAAATTCTGCCTTCAAGAGCAGTTATTTTAAAAAAATATTATAGAAAAATGCAATTGTAATAGCAAGTGCAGGGATACATAAAAATACATCTAACTAAGACTACAGTTATATGCATGGAGGACATATTATCTACATATACAACTATAGCTACATGTGGCTGCATGCAAGACAAGACAATATTGTGAAGTTTGGGAGAGGTTACATTGGTTCCTACCTTCTGTCTAATATTAAGTGACGATGGGGTGACTGGTCGCTGAAACAATGTATCTTGAGAAGTGAATCCCGAGTCCTGTGATGAAACACTTTGTAAGCGTATTGTACCCATGGGAAATTGCTACCAAGAAAAAACAAGACAAAAGTCATGCCAAAAATTAAGACTGAAGAGAAAAATAAAGATCAAAAGAATTTTCCTCTAAAAATTCACAATATATTTATAGAAGGAAATTTTCTCTAAAAATATAAAAAATAAATACATAGATCCACATAATTACTAAATATCTACTACACACCTAACTTATAATTTGTGTGAAAAAAATCAATGAATCTATTTAAATTTGTTTCCCCCTCCTTTTTTTTTAAAACTTGACCAGAAGTCAAACTGAAATCTCAAAGCAGGAATCCTTCATTATATATGATGCAACATTCCACTAATGGTTGAGGCTTAGGTGTTGAACACTACATGAGGAAAATACTTTTAATATAACTGAAATTCATGCTTGTTTATGTTACAAGATGAAGAGAGATTATGTAAATAAAAAAGTTCATGTAAAACATGCATGAAATAAGTATAGTATAAAATAAGGAATGGAGTCTTCTCCCAAATATGTTAACATAATACATTTATTAATGACAATAAATAGCTACATTAAGTAGATATCAGCTCAAAGTAAAATAATTTTGAATAACTAATGGAAGAATTCAAATAGAGAAAAATATTCAACGAGTGACTGAACAACACATTTATTCACAAATGCGTGTAGCGCATGAGTTAATTATCAGTGTTCATGGTTTTGTTCGGTCACGAGTTGAATATTTTTTGATATTTGAATTCTTTAATTAGTTATTCTTTTTATTACATTGTCAAATGGCTTTTTTTTTTTTAAAATTAATGTAAAACATGTAAGGAACTATATCTTTTTTCTACGCATTTACAATTTGTTTTGATCCGCCATTATCGACGTCCTGACAACACCTATTGTTGTATGACGTCAGAGAGTGAAATAACCACGTTTATTTCACATGTGAAATTATCGGTTTTTATCTAACTGGGAAATCAATGTAATTCATTGCAACCAATGTAATAATCTTTATATAATACTGTTGAATTATTTTTTTCGTTGGTATCAATTTTCGTGGATTGAGGGAAAACTTTATTTTCGTGGATGATATTTGATTTCAAAGTTTGGCCAAAGTCTGATTACAAACCTATATAAAATTTATTATCTTTCATCATATTAATTGATGGATTACTAATGCCATCAAAATCTATGAAAATTTGTATCCCACGAATAATAATGAATCTTGTTTTAACAGTAATAGTCAGAAATTAATGTACCATAGAACAGCATTGATTTTACAAATATGTATCTCTTATATGTAAATATCTAATTCTAAGATCACTGATAAAGTTGAGCTGTCTGAAGATTTGATGATCTTTTCTTACAAATTATATAAGTTTAATAATCGATAACTTAATGCATATATTGTGTAATACTGAACAGTATGTTCAGTCGACATACAGCATACTGATAGTATTCTTACTTGACTCATTTTATAAATACATGTAAGATGTATGCTCTTTTTGAAAATGAACTTCATGTGTTAGGTAAAAATTTACAGAAACATAAATTAATATCTTATTACTTTTTTAATGAAAAAATCTAATTGTTTCCATACTAACCCATACCGAAGACAAACTTTCAAATAGCAGGTTTTGTTTTTTTTAAATTTCATGTAAATCTAAAAAATATCTCTAATGCATTGTGTTTTTATGTGCAAATACTATTAATGAAGCATTTTATTCTTTTACTTTTAAAACGCAATATAAACAAGCATATTTGTCATCACACAAGCAGAGTAAAAAATTCTACAAATTCAACATTTCGTAGAATGGTGACTCAAAAAAGTTCCAAATGTGAAAATCAACATCTAAATAAAAGAATCTACAAGAGAGAGGATTATTTTGCTATTCTGAATGATGACCTTGAACTTTTGATTATCAATATTAATACAACACTGATGGACTATCAGTGAACTTTCATGAGCTGTTTTACAAGATTTAACAAGATTGAATATTTTATCTTCTAACTTGCTACACTATGTAGTATTAACTTATTTAATTCCATCTTAACAATAAAGATCCTTGTCACAGATTGTATTGATCTCATTATAAAACAGATGTTTTTATAGAAAACCCACAATTTTTATGAGATATCCAGGATAATTCTTCAGCCATAAATAGCTTAAGAAACTTTATGTGTGATTGATTTAATGTTACACAAAAAGGTACATGACAAGATTTAATTGTTTTTTCCTTTTACAGAATATACATAAGAACATTATCTTGCAAGAGAATACATTTATTTCCTTTGTGTCCCCAAAACAGATACATAATCTATTTAGGAGACACCATAACACTTCATCAGCTACATAGCTTAAAGTTAATGCAATTTTAGAAGTTTTTACTAGAAAATGGCTTTAAATATTCTGACAGAAAATTTGGTACTTAATCTGACTGCTATTGAACTATGTGTATGATGACAATTTACTATGTTGAATCTTTCAATAATTCAGATAAAATCAAATCTATTTTTGGTGTTCTGTTTAACAAACAAAAAAATTGAAAAAATAATGTTCATCTAAGAATGATCGCATATTATAAGGATATATTAATGGACATATTAGAACTTTGTGAGATAGGGAATAAAAATCCAGGCTTTGTTTCACTTTACATGTTAAACTTATCATGGATGAAAGGCACAACACAAATCTTTTCAAATGTAGTGAATCTCTTAACCTTATCCATGCAACCATAATCAATTTTAGTTTATTTCCGTTGGTAATATATATTCTTTGAAAGTTTTGTATCCTTTGATAATATATATTCTTTGAAAGTTTTGTAAAGTTAATAAATTTGTGTATAAAACCTTTACTTCAATTTTGTCTTAATCACAAACAGATACCTTTTATCTGGATATAGTCACTGCAAAGCCAATACCTGGTTTACAATATATCATTAAATGGGAAAAGCCATTATTTGGAAGCTAATTAAGTCAGAAAAGATAATGAATTTTCTGAAATATATCAAGCCTTCAGCATTTATGATTCGATGCAGCCGGCAAACTGTCTGTAACTAACCTGTAAAGAGTTACGGTTCCTGGTATGATGACTTGGTGAGTGCGACTGTACTGAACCACTAGATGAACTATTTATACTACTGATACTACACATACTGGACTTTCTTGAACCGATGGAACTTGGTGAACTTGGAGGGCTAGGCTGTAAAAATAAAATTACTAAATTTCAAAGACTTGTTTCCTAAAATTGTTTGTTATTAAAAAAAAATATGTGTGGAGCAATATCTGGTAACATTTCCAGAGCACAGGAGATCACAGCTGGTTTTAGTGGGGTTGTGTTGCTCCAGAGCACAGGAGATCACAGCTGGTTTAAGTGGGGTTGTGTTGCTTCAGAGCACAGGAGATCACAGCTGGTTTTAGTTGGGTTTGTATCGCTCAGTCGTTTGTTTTTCATTTTGTGTTTTGTATACTGTTGTGTCTTTTGATCACTTTTTATTTTGCAATTCTCATATTTTTGTTGTCTTATAAACTGTTTGAATACCCCTTTAGTATCTTTTGCCTCATCTTGCTATGGCTAAATCTTACCCCACCAAGGTTGTTGAAGAAACTGGAGCTATCTGAGCCTTTTATATCCATAATAAATTGTTCACTGGAAGATGGTAGTGTGTTAGGTTCACCAGCCATCAAACACAAACTATGTGTTATATCTTGTAAATGTGTGATTTCTGTTAGTAAGCTAATCTCATGTTCCTGCAAAATACACAGTATATAAATTAGAACATTGATCCTGAATATCATTTCAAATATAACATCTCTTGAGTGATTCAAATGGTGCTCACATTATACATGTCAGAAACTTGTCAAAGACCTGTTGTTCATCCTGGGTACAATTAGATTCCTGAAAGTTGCATAAACCCTAGAAAGTTCATAAAAGAATTATACCAGTTGATGGTTTTGTTTATGTTTAGTGTTTGGTTTATTCAAACCATGAAGACAGTGAAAAGTTCCTTTTGATTAAAAATAGATGAACTTGTTGTTACTTTTCTTCTTTATTTGAAAACAAATTTTCAGTTTATAATGCCTATCCTAGAATGTTACAATTCTAACAAATAATTGTGGTTATATAAGACTGACTTGAGGAATGTAATTATGTCATTAGTCTGTGACCTCACTTTTTATTCCTAGTTCCATATGACATGCTCAAAAATACATCATCATAAAAAAGACAAGACCTATTATAGTTCACTAGTGTCTGAACTCATTTGTGTGGTCATAATGCATTCCAGTAAAAGATAACGCAAAGGCCTTTATTACAATAACATTTCATAAAGAGATTGGAAGGACCTTTTCCAGGACGTCTGGATTTAGCTCTTATTTTCACAGGAATCCAGGATTTGCATTAATCAACACCAGAAATTTTAATTAATATTTAGAAGCATCTTTACAGAATAGTTTTTACTTATTGTTGAAGGTTATGCAGTGACCTACTTTTGGTTAATTACACAAAATTTGGACTTTTTCGTAATAATGCTGTGTCTTTATTGTATGCCAGCTTTCTTTCATGTGTTTGGTCTTTTCAATTTTACCCCTGAAACTTAATCGTGTTAGGTAAAACTTGTGAACTTACAACGAAAGGTCTAAGACAACTGATAAATAAACAGAATCTAGATCTTTCTTCAATCAGTGCTGTCCTTACAGCTGACTTTTCTGCTTCTTCTAACATCAAATATTTATCTGTCACATCTTTCATAGCATGATCTAACTTGGTTTGCATGTCTGATTTCCCTATAAGATAAAATATAATAAACTGAATTATCAATGCATACATATACAGTAATTTCAACTACAATTTCCTGGGGACTCTCTTAGTACTTGTCTGGTTTAGAATACTCTTACAGGATGTGTGTTTAGAACCTTGTTTGGCTCAAAATTATGTGTATCATAGATATATGTATAAGATTCATATAGAAGTGTTTCTATTTCTCGTTTTTTTAATATAAATTAGACCGTAGGTTTTCCTGTTTGAATGGTTTTAAAATAGTCATTTGTGGGGCCCTTTATAGTTTGCTGTTCAGTGTGAGCCAAGGCTCTGTGTCAAAGACCATACTGTGATCTATTATGGTTTACTTTTTACAAATTGTTACTTGGATTGAGAGTTGTCTCATTGGTACTCATACCACATCTTATATTTATTTCAATATCAACCCTAACACTAAAACAGTGAAACTTTAAGACAGAAAAGGTTTTTTTTTTAATCTTTCAAAGGTTATTTAGAGCTTCAGACTTCATGTTGGAAGAATTAATCAAGTTTTTACCCAAATATAACCTAAACAACATTTAAAACATACCATCTAGACAAAACAATCTATATTTAGACATATACTATTCACAGATGATAACTATATAGCAATGACACTTGCACACAAATATTTCCTTTGTTTACAGACAGATTTGTACTTTTTCTCACCATGATAGTAGATAAGTGTTATATAAAGTCACTTTACTTTACCAAACTAGTGTACACACCACTATCAACTAAAATCCCAAATCAATATACACAGTTCAACGTACTAGTAAACCGAAAACCCTTCTTGAAAAAGTTGATTGATAGGGAGGGAAAACAAATGTTATCAGACTTTTGATTTTGGAAATTTTAGAAAAGTGTGTCCATATTAGACTATCAAAATGTATCCTTATCCTTTGTCCTTCCTTAAAGTGTTAAAACTACTTAAAATTAACTCCTGATAGATAAAGTGCTAAAATAATAACAAAACTCAACTGTTGGATCAATATTTTTCTTTTTATCTACTGTCGGCAGACCAAACAACTTTGAAGTATTTGTTTATAGATCTCAGACAATGTTTACAAATGTAGCTAAATAGTTTGTTTTGGGAAAATATTTATAGGCAAGATTAGATTTATGAGTGAATATTAACATTTTTCTTTTGACTTTCATTGAAAAGGTGACTTTTCTACAAAACTGCTGACTTTGTCTTGTCATGAAATATGGGTCATCTCAAGACATATAACTTCAAACTTACTTTCAAATCATATAATTATATTGGGATAAATATTTCAACTAATTCAGCACATTCTAAAAATTGCCAGAATATATTTTTTTTAACTGTTAAATCAATAACACTTCAAAGTCTAAATGTTTTAAACTTATAAATGACCCTGTCAACAGTTGTTTAGGCTGGGTATATATACTTCAATTTTTCTGTTCACACTTTGATCCCAGCCAATCCAGTTTTAAGAAATTCTCGGTTTTTTTCTTGCAATTTTTGCAAAGTCATTCAAGGACATTTAACAATGACACTTTTAAGCCTGAATAATTAAATCAATCATGATATGATTATCAGTTAATCATACACAGTAATATGTTCTATAACTGAACAATACGTCACTCTTTGGAAAAAGGACACAAATCTTTTATCAAGATTTACACTTAAAAGGACATAAGTTCAATTTTTGTTCACAAAACAGAAATTTTAGAAATAATACAATTTCTATGATCTTTACAAACTCAGGACGAAACTATGGAAAATCCAAAATCGATTTGTACTATTTTAAGTCTTTCTATAACTACTATTTAAATTATTTAATTAAATGTATCTATATTAAGAACATGATGTCAATAAAAAGCTTTAGGTATTCTTCTGACATCATCCAAAAAAGAATTAAAGAGAACAATATGAGTTAAAAGAGATACCAATAAGACAGCATCCCAAAAACACAAATTCCTTTTAACATCTAGAATTCAACTAAGATATACATGTATTTAAAGTCTTTACATTTATAAGACAGTTTTATATTGTGTAACTTTGGACCTTTTCAACAATTTTTGACATTTAGGAATTTATTGATTTTCCTTAAATACCAAAGAATAACTAAAGGGGGAAATATTGTTAATGAAAATTTAAACAATAGACTTATTGTTATTCACATCCTTCTATCATTGCCATCCAATAGTAGTCACTTTAACTCCACTTTCTCAGATTATGACATGTGTGACTCAATATCTAACAACGAGAGTAAGCACATGATTGCCAAATAGACAATTATCCATAGACCAAAGGACAAAGATTTGATCAATTACAAGCCATCACATAGCCTTCAACAATAAGCAAGACCCATTCCTTATAGTTTAAGTTAGGTTCTAAAGGACCGGGAATAACAAAATCTGTAACAAATCAATATATAAAACTAACAGCAAATTTCATACTACAAAAAAGGATTTTTCTCTACCTTTCCATACCATACCAATAAGTGATATCAGAAAACCCCTTACTGAGCCCCATAAGGATGCTACCACACACCTACACCAGGGAAATTGATCAGTAATCAAGTGTTTTGAAATGAACACTTTTTTCCAGTATTATTGATCAGAGTTTGACATGCAGCATTTACATGGAAATTGATTACTTGATGAAAAGTAAAAAGACAATATCCACTGATGCAGCAATAGGGAGTCAATATTCACAGGAAAATATCAATATCATAACTGTAAACAGTATATCTCAATTAAATTATTTCACTTCTTTCATTTCTAATTTCTAATTCATTGTCCAAGTAATAAGTTTTTTCTTCATTTATTTATATACTACAGGTTTATGTACACTTTAAGTTTAAATGTAGCATTAAAATATTTTGATATTGAGGTGGGTCAAGTTACATAATTTAGAACAAAAAAGAAGGTCCATATTTAGTATTACCAGTACCCTATAATCAAAAACACTATTGTAAACTGGGTAATATTCATATAAAGTTTTATGCATAAGAGCTGATCATCAGTAGTTGAAATTGCAAAATAACAACATTTGACATGTAAATGTGAAATATTCGCAACATAGATTGTGTAAAAACAAGATTTAAAACATTACAAGAAACATTAAACTTATATTCAGTCTACTGTCCAATTTTTAGAGATTAATACAGAAAATGGATTAAGTAAATCTTTCATCATATCAGATATTAAAGCCAATTTTAATCTTTCCTTATAAGGAAAACATTCTCAGCTAATCCAATTTTGTTTCCAAACACTAGAATAAATCCTATTTACTTTGTATATCTAAACACCTAAGATAGACACGACTAAAGGATCAGACAGATTTATCCCCTAATGAGATAATTATCAGTTTATATAAAGATAGATAATTTCAATATAACATCAATCATATCTCTATAATTACATCAGCATGGATAAGATAGAGGTTCAAATTTCCAAGAAATAATTACTTCAGTTTAAATCTAAACACATTTGTCCCTATTAGTCTGGACATTTTGATTAATAGCTGGTTATACACAAAACAAACAAGAGTCTTAATTCAGCTAAATGTGTCCTAAGTCAGGGACCTAAGTGTTGTTTTTCCTGTTAGAATGGTTTTACACTAGTCATTTTTGGGCCCTTTATAGCTTGCTATTCAGTGTGAGCCAAGGCTCTGTGGTAAAGACCGTACTTTGACCTATAATGGTTTACTTTTACAATTCCTATACCTATCTATTGTTGAGGATTTTTATGTTGGTTTATATCCAACACAAAACAATACCCATAGCGGTTTTTATCAAATAATTCCATTTCTTAACTAGACCCAACATATTCTCACAATCGTTTCAATCTATTAGAAGCCTTTATATTTAAAGTTACTGTACTCTATACCACCGGAACACCAATTGTATTACACTAAACTTTTGACATTCAAATTACCCTCATTAGCTGTAATTTGCTATTGTAACTTTCAATCTTTGATCTCCCTTTGTTTTACATGTGTAACAATGACAGTACTTATGTCCACAATAATAACTTTTACTTTGTGAAAATTTGGTTGCAATTTTCCATGTAACTTTTAAGTCATAAAAAGTAGTTATGAAGAAATAATGTTTCATGTCATAGTATTAAAATTATGTTGAAACAGATTTTGTAAAACATTTAAAGGTTAGTCTTAAATATAAATAAAGAAATGTGGGGTAAATGTCCATTAAACAATGTCAATTTCCGGACGTACAGGGGTAATACTTAATGCCCCCTCCCCTAAGACAGGGGCATAAAAATACATGTTTGTCATCTATTCTCTTCTAGTTCAAGATGTTTGACCGTCTAGCTGTAGGGTAGTATTAAGTTTTGTCACTTTTTTCTCCACCTGTCAAAATTCCTTTTATCTTAATTCTAGAATAACAAGAAACATTTCCAAACAGAGACAAAGTGTACACCCTTCACAATCAGCTATTGAGATTACTGATTGCTTACAATGGATCATAACAATCATGTTCCCAAAAAGTAGATGTAAGATTTCAAGTACATTTTATTTGACCTAGAAAGAGAAATACCCTTACATAATGACCTACTTATGGTAATTATCACTGAAAATGACTCAATCTTAAATCTATAACTAGGTCCAATAATCTTATTGAATTACATTTGTGGTCATATATATATTCTAGTTGCACTGGATAACCTTAAGTGGTTTTGATGGGGCTTTAAACGGATGTGATCCAATTCTTACCGTTATTTAGTAGATATTAGAAGATGTGATTTGAATGCCAGTGAGACAACTCTCCATCCAAGTCACAATTTGTTAAAGTAAATTATAGGCCAAAGTACGGCCTTCAACATGGAGCCTTGGCTGAAACTGAACCACAAGCTATAAAGGGCCAAAAAAATAACTAGTGTAAAAACCATTCAAACGATATAAAACAAATGGTCTAACTAAAGTCTCTTCTTGAGCTTAATTTGTGATGCCAGACAAATTATGATTTTAATGAATATAACAAGAAAAATTTGCCTGAATGAAGGTAAAAAACAGTTTTAAGAAATCCATGATCTATCTATTTCTATCCCTAATAAAGTTATATTATTCGAAAAAAACAAAAACAGCTTTGCACTTTGCTGCATTCTTCAGTGGTTTTAAACAATCAGAAAACTATAATATCACTTTCACCAAGTGCATGAAATCTTTCTGAACGTATATCAATCTCTTATCGGCAAAAATCTACTTATATAATACTTAATTCTCATTTCATACAGCATGAGTGTTGTTATTTCTCAACCTTGAAGACCGAAAAGATTAACGATTTCATAATCTGATTTATAAGAATAAAAGTCTACCCAAAGTATATCTGAAGGTAAAAAATGAGAAATAAATCAGCTTTTGTATGTTAGAGGTAAAGTTGATCTCACAAGATATATATATGGGATACTACAATGTTCAAGTGCATTCAAACAAAATGTTGTCTCTTTCTTTAAAGTATATATACAGTGTAACCTGTGTTATCTGACACACTGGGGGAACAGAAAAAAATGTTGGATTAGGCAGGGTATCTGCATACTCGGCTCTTTTCTGCAAGTATATGTATATTTTGGGACCATGATAACGTGTCGGTTAAAGCAGGGTGTTGGAATACCCTCAGGTGTCGTAGTAGCCAGGTTACACTGTATATAGCTGATTAATGCCATTAGGTACAAAATTAACTTTTTAAAATGCAAATTGAAATTAATCACCTGGCATGAAAGGGATATTAAACACCTATTTATCATAATCTATTAGAATTTCATAACTCTGATTCAATCTTGATTAATGTTATTTTTAACACACAATAGGTACAGTGATCTGTTAAATCAGGTAAAGGGGTGTCTGACCATTAAATGGATATTCAATCTTGGATTATATTGTATAATGACTTATACCGTTTATTATTAATATTATTTTTAATTTTAAGAATTAAATCTTAATGGTTGAAAGGAATGACATTTTGGTAAATAAACAACATGTAATATATATTTTAACATTATTCTGCCCTTAACTTTCAGATCAATTGGCAAAATACAAAACATTATGGTCAGTTAAGATGACCAGGTATACACAGAGTTTCAGTTACCAACCTTTTTGGTACATCTCTAACTAATCAGAATAATAACACTTATGTACTATTAAGTAGGTGCAATTAACAGTTTGCATGACTAATCCATAATTTATGCTTTCAAGCAGTTTGCCTCTAATAACTTTTATACACATACTAAAATACTATTAAAATCATAATTAAGTGCATTGATAAAATAAAACAAATTTTACTTTTAGTAAAACATTTTAAAATTCATAAACAGTAAAGGATATGAGTCATTTAGGGAATAGGTTGTTGTGCATGTTTGCATATAAATTTCAACAAAAACAAACAACGGAAACTATTTGTTAAACCCATACTTCCTATTGGAATACAAAAATCTAGACCATGAATTTAAGGATTTAATAATTATGTACATAATTTCCTCAAATTATGTGAAACAAAATTCCTGTGCAATGCAATTGTCAATGAACATAACTTGAAAAGATTTATCTCAATCTAAACCTAATAACCAGATCAATGTATAAACAAAGGCCTAGAAGTGAAAAGACACATTTTTTACTCAAGATAGATTGATTGTTCCTTGCTTAACATCCAACGGCTTAAAACAGGAAGTGTTACTACGAAACGTAAATATTCAAATATTCAACAAAATAAGATAATTTAGATGAATGACCATTTAAACTAATTTAATTTTTCTTCATGTCACAAAGAAATGGGTTGATTGGTTGCTTGACTGAAGTTGTAAAATAAAATATCCATTTTTTTTAAATGATGACAATTCAAATTTCTAAAATTTTCCAACATGAAATTTGTTTCTTTGTTTTTTTTTAAGGAAAATTGTTATAGAAAAAAAGAATATCATTATTTCCCTTTCATATATAAATAAATCTATAATTAAGCAACAACAAAATCATAATATGTAAAAATTGCCAACATTCTTTGGAATTCAAATTTCAAATTCATATCCAATTCATCTGAACCCTAACAAACACCCCTTCATCTGTTTAAGTTCAAAAATATCAAAATCACTCAACATTCACTTCTGTTACGTAATTTATGTAATACAAATTTAAACAAGAAGAATTCATGTATCTTCTTCAAGGTTTTTAAGGTGTGGAGTGATAAAACCACTTAAATTATGAGCAAAAACTATAAAATATTTCATAGATATTATATTTGAAATCAACTAAGGGGTTCACCACAACTAAATTCTGTGGTTTTGATATCAGGGCGTATATGATACTTAGCAGGTGAAAAATTAAAGATGTCATTGACTATTTCCATTAACAAATATATCCAAATATGGTACAAGCTTTATATAACATCCCACTTATATGATGATATATGTTTGTTCATACCTGTAATCACCATAAATTAAATAAATAACATCTTTGAATTGAGTTTTTTATAGAATAATTGACATGTAAACCCTTCCCTTGAGAAGTGTTGAACTTTGAAAATTTATTTTATAATCCTAGTAAATGCCTTAAGTAAAGTAATGCTCTAAATACTTTTGAGTGTGAAAAATAAAAGTTCCAAACTTTCAAAGTTTACTTTTTCTTCAAACAAATCCATTAGATAGTTGCATTCTATTATATGAACCTATGTACCCCATTTAAGATATCAATACTTATTTTGACAGATAATATACTACTGACTACAGATTACCAGAAACAGGTAATAACAACCCTGTTATCAAACCTATAGTAGGGCAATACTTCAAACAGGTGGTAGATATCATACAAACTAATCATACAGACCTTTCTTGACTTTCTTCTGTAATCTCATGGTGTCTGTAGCACATTTCTTGATTTCTTGACGCGCTTTCTTGTATTCTGTTGAGAAAACATGCAAATCAACAAATAAGTTACAATAACAGTCAAACAATTCTGTTTTTCTAACAAAATATATACTGTTCAATTTAAGTATACTGATTTTGATAAGACTTACATGAAAACATAATTAAATCACACTATTGAAACTTTATAAACTCTATAAAAACTTCATATATGTTTGTTTTGTTATGGGCTACAAACTATGGTATACTCTGAATTAATAATGTACTATAAATTCATTAATACAAAAATCATTTATGAAGTATCATTTTTCCTGCATTTTGTGGGTAAATATGAAAGGCAAATTTAAGTTTTCAATGAACTACGAAACTCCTACTGGATTTTAGACTAAGTTTGACAAAACAACAAAATACCCATGAAAACACAATTTTTTTCATCCACGAATTTGATACCCATGAAAATAAATAAATACGCAGTTTTCGAAATATCATCTTTGTTTACATACATGCTGTCCTTTTGAATGCACTGATGCAATTAGATATCAAATTGGCAGATCAATTTACTATTTGTGGGTTTGTTGGGGCTTACAGGTAATATAGATAGCTAAGTCAAATACACAGAAAAGTATCACATACAAAATGTACACCATATTGCCTTCTTTTTTCTGTACGATAGGCGGATAGCATCAATACTCCATTTTTAAACAAAGATGTACATTTCTATGAGATCAACTGACCTTGTTTACCTATGTAATCAGCTGATTGTGGGTGGTATGTGATAGATTATGACAACTGATCAATATTACCTTTACAGGTGTTATATTATTACATCACAATCAATAATCTGTCCCTTAAGGAGATAGCTATATAAAGTCCTTTTATAGTATTTCTTCTCATATGAAGACTCTTTTAATTCATGCTGTCTAACCCTAAGATATAATCTACATTGGAATTTTAAAGACTTTCTTTCAAATCAATATTCAGAGTAATATAAAGGCAACATATATATCAATATATGGGTATCTCCATAATGTGAGAAGATTTATAACTGATTATTCTATTTTTTTTTATAATTTTAGCACAGATGGTACTTATGTGTACAATTATGCTTGTGTTACTTTATTTTTGAATGGGTTGTTAAACTAAAAGTACCATAGGCGGATCCAGGGGGCAAAAATTTGGTTGATTATATAGGGAATCATATAGGGAATCACTGAAGTGTGACTGGAGCGGGCCCCCCCTTAGGTCAGTCAGTAGGCCCCCCTTACAAAAAGTTCTGGATCCGCCACTGAGTACTGTTTGGTATATTTCCTATCTGTTCACATTATTATAGTTGTCCCTTGGGTATCTTCTGCCTGTTTTTTTTTCATATTTGAAGGACTGCTGGGAATGATTGGCCACTGAATAATGTCACATAATGAAAAAAATATTAAATGACATTGGTGGATGTTTGCAGCAAGAAAACCAAAATTTGTAATATTATCATTTGTTAATGCAATATAAACTGATAAGTACTGATTATCAGGTTGTCTACATGTTGATATCATAAAATATCAGCTGCTAGACATTATATGAAGCTTGTTTTGGAGTGAGCACAGCGAAAGAGATCAAAAAGCCTTCAAATTTAGTCAAGCAGCTGATATTTTACAATATCAAAATGCAGCATAACCTGATTATCTATTTATCTGGCTGTATGGGCATCTTTTGGAAGTGTTTTCTTTGTTTCACCAGTATCCGGAAGATGACTTGATAAGTTTGGGTCAATAAGTTTGGGTCAAACTTATCAACGTCAGTTTCAACATTATGACGTGGCTGATATGTCTGGGTCAAAGTTATTAAGGCCGGGTCAACGTATTTGACATCACAAAACTGTGATATGCAATTTTATTAAGATTAGCAGAGTCATATAGACAGTGCACATTATAACTTTTGTATCTACATTGTGTACAGTACACATTGTATACCTTTGGCATGTTCTTTGTCTAACTGAGCAACTGTTTTCTTCCAATCTTCACTCTTCTCTTGAAGTGGTGTTACTAGATTATCTACGATGGTACTGTAAAGAGAAGAAGACATATTACAGGCACTATAATTCTACTGTAAAGAGAAGAAGACATATTACATGCACTGATTCTGGCAACAAACAATACTTGCACTGGAGCACTCAGTAACTATAACACCTCTTTAAGGTGTATTTCTTCAATAATTCTAAGAGGTTAGACAGTAGAGTGTTGTAAAACAAATCAGATATTGTCTCAGTGTTTCCTTGAGCTATAAAATGATGTCTGTATGTTGATCAGTGGATAACATCAAGATATTGACTCATTAGAAACTCAATTCACCTTTGACGAACAATGTACTGTATATTCTATTTGTATTACATCTGTCCCAATAAGAAAACAAATGTCTCACATTATATATAAATAGACTTAATACTTTGCATTTTCATGGTCACACTTGTAATGCTTATAATCAATGCATCAAACAGTTACAAATTTTCCTTAAGGATTCATCTGTCTCAAGCAGATCATCAAAAAGTTATGATAAAAATTTATACGTTCTGCGGTAATGGCTGTGAAAAGTCTAAATGTGGAATCTTAGCTTTTGATACTAAGAACCCTTTAATGGTCTTTATGTCATAAAACTTTTAAAGCTTTTTTCATATGATTGGGGAAAATTGTTTCTTTCCTTCTAGCTAAGAAGTGTTCCATACTCCTTGACCAATTTTCCCTCTAAAAATGGTTCACAAATTACACTCAAGATCATTGAATTTCTTCTAATGATCAATAATCATTTCATTAGATGACCACTTCAAGATTTCTATTATTTTCACACTGTTCTGAGCACCATTTCACCTCCATTAATTATAAATAAACAAAAAATATCAATATTCTGAACACAGAAAATAATTATAGCTGAAATCCAATTTAAGCCTAATGGTATGAAATGGACATTAAAAGACAAGGACAAAATTATTTTCCAGTGAAAACCAACATTTATTCAGCACTCACAGAAATTGGAAATGAACATTAACACTGACCAACAGCTCTCTGGACACAAAATGTCATATGGAATTATCATTTACATGAGTTTTTACACTCATTATGGCTTTATCTGTTATTCATGGACACACTAAAGACATAACTATATAATCATCTATTGAACAAATTTGCACGCAAAATCACCTAAATAAAAATATATATGAGATAAAAATTACCACATGAATGCCACCTTTTTTTCTTTGGGGAAACATGAACATTTCATAAATATAAACAAGTTTTACTTCATACGATACATAGTAAGTTTTGCATGAAAATACAACCTAAATAACACCCTCATTAAAATTCATGTGTACAATCTAGCAATGACAAGTGGTTTATCTTTCACAGAAAAATTCTCATGTATCTCCTTCTTTCAAGTTGACTTCTCTCTTGTGTACACTAGAATCGAATTCTAAGTTAGCTTTAGTCAGAGTACAGCAAGTTAATCTAAAGGCATTGTCAATAGAGTTTAGAAGATTAGTTCAATTTTTGCCTCATTTGTTGTTGGTTATTGATTTGTCTGTAGCTAGCTATTGCTCTTAACAAGGTTAAAATATAACATGCATGTCTCGGGATACACAAAAACTCTATTCACTTGTTATATGTTTCCTTAAAAAAAATGCGATTTAGTGCTGAATAATATAGTTTTCCAAGAAATTGTGCACAATCAATAGATTTATTTTTTCCTGTTATATAAAAATTCAGATTATGCAACTAAGAAGTGGCTTTGTTAAAGTCAAAATTGATATACTGTGCAAAATTGAACAAAACCTTTCTTTTGAACAAGTGTTTTTTGAAGAACTGCTCAAGGTTCAAGAATCATTATTTTTAACAAATCTTCACAACTAATGAGTATAATTTCACGTGTTAACACCAGGGTTTCCGTTTCCTTACTCTTCATACTTTGAAACACAATAGCTGTGACATATACAGATGACCGTTGTCAAATGTCATACCTCTCTAGAAGTCTGACGGTCCGACTAGGACTTACCCCCAGGCTGGCTAGATTCATCAGAAAATAATGACAATTTTTATAACCATCATAAAGATGTACACAGTATGATTACCTTGTTAATGTCTTCAATTTAGTCTCGATACTTTTATGCCTCATACATAACCTTGTAAGGGCTGATCCAATCTCTTTTGTGGCTCCTACAGAATAGAAAAGAAAGATTGATTAACTCAAAGCTCTTTATACTTAGATTGACTATGATTTAATCACTTTAGTGTCAATTTTATAATGTGACACATAACATTAAATTAGCTGGTAAACATTATTTTCCTATTTCATGGTGCCCTAATGAGGTCAGCTGTGGTGAAAGGGATATTTCATTCTTTATTTCAAAATTCATGATATTACTCTCTGTGTACTTTAATTTGTGTCTATTAAAATTATAATACACATTATCGCTAATTGTCCGCCATAACTGGATATCACACAGGTTCCTGTAAAATTTTGACGTCATAATACAAAATATCTGACGCCACAATGGAAAAGTGATTGTTGTATGCATCAAAAGTTCAAGCGGCAGGGTCAGTCGGGATTAGCAATAAGGTGTATAGAAATAGGGTTCCAAGATAAAACACGCTTTCTTTTGTAAAAATAATGTGATGATACATGGGATTATTTGCCCAGTCAAGACTGCAATTTCAGGAGAGCTTACTTTACTGATTGTTTGATAGGGTTTGATTTTGTCAGTTTTTATATATGGACTTCCCTGTTTTAACTTCACCTTGGACTTCAGTATTTATGTTATACCTTTTTACCCACAAAGTTTTAGAAGAATAATTTTCACACTGACACAGAAAACAGATTTAAGAAGAACAAAGAAATCATCATGCTCTCCATTGATAAGTCTAGTTTTCCTTTCATATCAAATTATTTTTCAATCCCTAGAATCTAGTGCTCATCCTGCCCTAGCCTAAATGCCTTTGTTTTTGTAGCCTAAAAACTAAGCCTTATCTGTAAAGAAACATTATAAATAGCCTGTCTCAAACTTTATATAATTCTTAGGTATGATACTAGTAGCATTATGACAAATCAGCAATAATATGAGTGGCTCCATCTAGTACTTCATAGACAGCAGTGACAATATTACACCTAATTATATCAATATCCTTAGCATGAAAACCTCTACAAAAATAATCCACCAAAAGACTCCACTTCCTGTCAATTCTTTATTGGCAGGATGTTTAACGTGAGGTCAATAGTTCACAGCCAAGTACATACTAGAATAGTTCATTACTTTTTAAGCTTTGTATTTTGGTGCACTCGCTCATGGATACAGTAATATTTCAATATGTTACCCAGATATTAACATTATCGTGGAATGCACATTTGGTTTGCATTAATTCTGGTTCATTTTATATTTGTTAACAGAAGTGTGACATACATGATAATTCTGAACAAGAATATAAATATATTGATCGTTAAAGATTTTTTAATTGCTTAATAAATACAAAGTATGAATCATATTGGCAATCGTTTTAATATTTGGTATTGCTTTATTTAATGTTACATTACTTCAAATCATTATGCAAAGTATCAGGTAAAAATTTTGAATCAAAAGTTGTTCACTTTTATTTATACAATACCCATCCAAACAGAAATTATATTTAGTTTGCAAGATTGTAATGATTGTTGGTGGTTCGAACAAAACACAGTGCAGAAAGGTAACTGACTTATCAGGTTTTGTTCAGCGTTTCTGCTCTAATCAGGTTCGGCAACACACTTTCACACTTTCACGTTTTAATTCAAGACAGCATGACACAAAGGTCTTGCCAAAAGACTAGAAAGATGAGGAGTAGATTTGAAACTCTAAAAGTCAGTGTTACATTATATTACAATCATTTCTTGTACTTAACCAGACATCTCTGGGGATTGAAACTTGAACCATCAATGTATCATTATTAAGGTATAAATAATCTATTAACAATCTATTGTGGGTATTATGTACTTCATAAAGTACTTTTCACTATGAGGTGTTAAATATACAGATGACAATACCTGAACAGGTGAATTATATGTTAAATTATTAAGTATACTTCATACAAATATAAATCTTTATCAACCAGACACCAAATATAAAGCTTTATTCACTATATGGCCAGTGTCTAGCTAAATAAATTTACCCCATGTATTGATAAAAAACATGTTGACGTGTATAATGCACTATTGATTACACCATAAACTAAATCTCTTTTCAAGCCCAGCCAAACATAACGACTCAGTGCAACTTTTACATAATAAGCGCATTCAATGCAAGTGTCAACGTCTGAAATGTTGTAATATATCAAGAGAAAAATCTTTAACAATTATTGAGAACTACAGTAGATGTCATTTAAGCTCAAATAATTTTCTAGGGTATCCCTTGACCTGAAGTGACATGTCATTTGGTTTCCAAGATCACTGACCTATATCAGTTTATATATATCTTTCCACTTGGTCTGCTAATTTTTACTTCATTTTACCTGAAACACCTGTGTGTGTATTGCATGTTTTAAAGTCAAGTCATTGTTCATCAGAGCCTAGCTTCAGGCATAACAAGACACAGTATATTTATAAACAAATAACATTACATCTTCAGACCAGTCCAACTGTCACTAGATCATTAAGCTATATTTTAGTGTGATGGATGTTAAACACCCCAAACAACTTCAGTCTTAACAGAAACCATTACAAAGTATTTTTTTGTGTTGATAAATTTAGTAATTCCCTTAAAAATAGTGGACATTCAATAGATGAATTGGCTATTTTTGGGTCCATTTTGTTCATGTAGCTTTGATTTCCAAGCAGTCAAATATCAATACATTCTAGGCCTTGGCTTCATTTTTATGGATTTTAGAGTTCCTGATGTATGTTAACTTCAGTTGCACCAAATAAAATGTTACCCGTATTTTCATTTTAGACAGCTATTTTATTAACACAAAAACGGTCTTTAAAATAAGACAATGTACAATGAACCATTAACACAAGGTTGTATATATAAGAACCTGGCCACTTTACCTAGGTTAACCTAAACAAAAGATGTAAAAGAAGTCAAAATCAGAACAGCCTTTCAAAAGACAAGAGTGCACACACTGAAATGTCTCGCCTTCTTTACTAATCATTGATATTATGTTGAAAGTCCTAAGTACCGGTATAAAGCTTGATTACAACTGTCACATAAACTTAACATTAACCAAGATAGCTTAACAAAGACCAATAAACCATGAAAATGAGGTCAAGGTCAAATGAACCATGCCAGGCAGACATGTACAGCTAACAAAGCTTCCATACACCAAATATAGTTGACCTTTGGCATATAATATTAGATAAAAAAAGACCAAAACTTAACCAGGTGCTCCGCAGGGCGCAGCTTTATACGACCGCAGAGGTCGAACCCTGAACAGTTGGGGCAAGTATGGACAAAACATTCAAGCGTGATACAGCTCTGAATTTGGATTGTGATCAAATTTTTGACATTACATGGTTTTTTTTTACACAAAACAAATGTCAAGATTTTACAAATCAATTAAAGATTTCTTCTTCAAACTTTTTAAATCTAAAATTAAATAGTTGATCATGACACAGCATAGGTTTCTGACACAGAATGAATGTTGTCTAATGAACTTAAAAGTTTTTTTTTGCCTTTGAGCAATTCAATATGCTGTTGAATATTAATCCTCTCAAAAAAATGTTTGAAGAAATTTTCTTTTTATTTATGAAATCTGAAATGAGAAAAATTTAACCCCCCCCTTTTTTTTTCACATCCCTGTTTCCCTTTTTCCAAAACTGATATCAATTCAAATATCTAATGGAGTTTGCAACAATAACTACTCTTTTAAATACATCATAAAATATTAAAATGTAAAATAAAGTGCTTGTTATCACTGAATGGTAAAGATTGGTTGGTAGTAAAAGTGAATATACATTGTTTATTGTATAAAACAATAAAAAAACCTTCATCAGCAACATTTTATATTGGCAAATTTCCAATGAAGTTATTTACATAAAGTTATTGGCAAATAAAAATAGAAAATGACATCATAGTCATGTCTGGCAAATGTCCAACATACATTATCTAAAAACATTTTAGATAAGATAAGGAAAAAAAGCTTCATCAGCAACATTTTATATTGGCAAATTTCCAATGAAGTCATTTACATAAAGTTATTGGCAAATAAAAATAGAAAATGACATCATAGTCATGTCTGGCAAATTTCCAACATATATTATCAACTACTATTCTATACAAAGAAAGATAACTCCAATTGAAAATTAATTGCTACTGCACAATATTGTGCAATTAGATATTTCTTGCTATTGTGCAATACTGTGCAATTGAAAATTTCTTGCTATTGCACAATATTTCATATGGAATCCTGATTTGGACCAACTTGAAAACTGGGCCCATAATCAAAAATCAAAGTACATATTTAGATAAAGCATATCAAATAAGCCCAAGAATTTAATTTTTGTTAAAATCAAACTTAGTTTAATTTTGGACCCTTTGGACCTTAATGTAGACCAATTTGAAAACTGGACCAAAAATTAAGAATCTGCATACACAGTTAGATTTTGCATATCAAAGAACCCATTTATTCAATTTTTGATGAAATCAAACAAAGTTTAATTTTAGACCCCCATTTGGACCAACTTGAAAACTAGGCCAATAATTAAAAATCTAAGTACATTTTTAAATTCAGCATATCAAAGAACCCCAAGGATTCAATTTTTGTTAAAATCAAACTAAGTTTAATTTTGGACCCTTTGGACCTTAATGTAGACCAATTTGAAAAGGGGACCAAAAGTTAAGAATCTACATACATAGTTAGATTCGGCATATCAAAGAACCCCAATTATTCAATTTTTGATGAAATCACACAAAGTTCAATTTTGGACCCTTTGGGCCCCTTATTCCTAAACTGTTAGGACCAAAACTCCCAAAATCAATACCAACCTTCCTTTTGTGGTCATAAACATTGTGTTTAAATTTCATTGATTTCTATTTACTTAAACTAAAGTTATTGTGCGAAAACCTAGAATAATGCTTATTTGGGCCCTTTTTTGGCCCCTAATTCCTAAACTGTTGGAACCAAAACTCCCAAAATCAATCCCAACCTTTCTTTTGTGGTCATAAACCTTGTGTCAAAATTTCATAGATTTCTATTAACTTAAACTAAAGTTATAGTGCGAAAACCAAGAAAATGCTTATTTGGGCCCTTTTTGGCCCCTAATTCCTAAAATGTTGGGACCAAAAACTCCCAAAATCAATACCAATCTTCCTTTTGTGGTCATAAACCTTGTGTTAAAATTTCATAGATTTCCATTCACTTTTACTAAAGTTAGAGTGCGAAAACTAAAAGTATTCGGACGCCGGACGACGACGACGACGACGCCGACGCCAACGTGATAGCAATATACGACGAAAAATTTTTCAAATTTTGCGGTCGTATAAAAACTTAACTTTGACCACTGAACCATGAAAATGAGGTCAAGGTCAGATGACATCTGCCCGCTAGACATGTACACCTTACAACCATTCCATACAACAAATATAGTAGACCTATTGCATAAAGTATGAGAAAAACAGACCACAACACAAAAACTTAACTATAACCACTGAACCATGAAAATGAGGTCAAGGTCAGATGACACCTGCAAGTTGGACATGTACACCTTCCAGTCCTTCCATACACCAAATATACTAGCCCTATTACTTATAGTTTCTGAGATATGGACTTGACCACCAAAACTTAACCTTGTTCACTGATCCATGAAATGAGGTCGAGGTCAAGTGAAAACTGTCTGACGGGCATGAGGACCTTGCAAGGTATGCACATACCAAATATAGTTATCCTATTACTTATAATAAGAGAGAATTCAACATTACAAAAATTTTGAACTTTTTTTTCAAGTGGTCACTGAACCATGAAAATGAGGTCAAGGACAATGTGACTGACGGAAACTTTGTAACAAGAGGCATCTATATACAAAGTATGAGGCATCCAGGTCTTTCACGTTCTAAAATATAAACCTTTTAAGAAGTTAGCTAACGCCGCCGCCGGATCACTATCCCTATGTCGAGCTTTCTGCAACAAAAGTTGCAGGCTCGACAAAAACGACAAATGAAAAATTAAGGTCTGTCAAAATGTAATACTATCTGTTTATGAGTGAAAACAATTCAGTAAAGTCTAACAACTTTTAAAGGTATATAAGTAAATAGACAACATGGATTATACATTATTGACCAGTCATGGGAAACAAGTGCTTTAATTCTACAATATTGTTTTGTCTGGGTCATGGGGATCAAATGCAAAGTTTTAAGTAATACCTTTAAATTATTTAGTTTGAAGTCCTTAAAGTCCACTTATTGAATGATAGGTTCTAAAGAAAGATTTTAATTGTACAATTATTGGGGTTAATAAACATTGAATAGAATAGAACTGATGACAATGTCCTGACAATACAACACCATGCCAAAGAATTTAATCTGAGTGTAGGCATCAACAGAATACAGAACAAATTTATTATACAGACCCACATTTTGATGTTTATCTAACATTTTCTTACATACATAACATAGGTATAGGAAGATGTGGTATGAGTGGCAATGAGACAGCTCTCCATCCAAGTCACAATTTATAAAAGTAAACCATTATATACAGGTCAAAGTACAGTCTTCAACATTGAGCCTTGGCTCACACCGAACACCAAGCTATAAAGGGCCCCAAAATGACTTTTTCACAATGCATTTTTAATATTGAAGCAAAAAATTATAACATTTTCGCAAACTACAATGATGGGATTACAATTTTGTGATATGTTCTAAACATTGCAAATAATGTTATGGAGGTGTACCAGAGTGCATTTGATGTTCCTAAAGAAATTGGAAAACGGATTCTTCATCACTTATTATAATTAGATTCTATTTTTTTAAAGCATGCTTAGTATAATTTTATATTAACCCCAATTTCTTCAGCAGAAAAGTATTTGTCGCTATATCTTATAATGAGTTCCAAGATGAGATTAAAACTATAGAGATGAAAAATCGTTGTCCAAGACAAGAATATATTAGACATTTCTCTTTATATAAGATATTTCTGTAACTCATGCAGATGCCAAGAAACTGTTAGAAAGGGAAAGGATGATTGATTGAGTTTTTTAACTGAGAAACATCTACAAAATACAACATTGCTGACCTGTAAACATTAATGAAACCGATTGTAGTAAATGTACTACATACATGTACATGTGTAACAAAGGAGTCCCTAATCCAAACTTCCTATTGATATTTGTCATATGAATTATTGAGCAACAAATCTTTTTATATCAATTAATATTAATATAATATTTCAATCAACAGATTATATTATTTCTCCTCTTTGATGATATAATACAATTATCAACAGAAATAACCCAATGTAAATATTCAAAGATTAGGAGCATATGGCCTTATTTTGTTAGCTGTCAATCAATACCATCAGTTTTTCAACCCCATGAAAGAACTGTTTGTGTTTCAGGTGCTGACATTTGGCCTTGATAAAATAGATATTTTCTCTGTGGTAATGTATACCAAAGCCCTTTGAAAAGATTTATATAATTACCCTCCACCTATTAATGCACTTTCCACATCTGACAAATTTGTTTCACATTCATTTCTTTTTCAGGGGCCATAAGACGTAAATCGAAAGACCAATTCTCATGATCCAGGTTCTGCTGTAGCTGATATGCTTCAGTGTTTGCCTGTTGGAAATCAGTTTGAGTACAGTCTTGTTCTCATTCCAAATTTTATTCACCAGATTATTTGGTAACTTATTAGACAAAATAAGGACAAAAACCTCCACATCACATCAGGATGGAACCACAAGTATACCTTACCATCTAAGTACATACAGCTTCTCAAACTTGTCAAACCGACCCATACATAGCAAATTTAATTAGTTTCATCTAATTAACTTCCACTCTTTATACCTATATATTTAATTTATAGCCAGGTGTTTTTGCTTTGAAAATAATGAGAAAACATTGGCAAGAAAGGAGTACAATAAGAACTTCAAACAGAACAGGTTTATTTACCTGTGAGATTTGGTTCAAACATGAAATCAAAGAGACCAGTGACTTTATAAAACAATCGCAGGTTAAGTTTCATACTGAAAACTATACCTCTAAGGGAGAGATGAAATCATTTTAACTGAAGGCTAAAATAAATATTGCATTATTCTTTAGGGTTCTTTTTTACCTTTTAGATTGTATCGAACACTCTTATTACAAGTATAACACTTTATAGGTATACGATTACATGAATACATTTTATTTCTCATATATATCATAGAGGGGAGGCAAAGTGTTGGAAAGAAGAAAAGAATTGAAATGTACTAATAAATGTATTAGGTTTTATTTTGTGTGTTGTTGTCTCCTATTTTAAGAACTCTCTGATTTGCACAATCTACTGAAATGACAGAAATATTTTAGATAAACATACACCAAAGTCTACCATCAAGTATTTATCAAAACATCATACCAATATACTGGTCACAAGATTTTTGTTATTAATCAAAACTAATAAAATTTCATTTGGGTATCAATTAGAAGCCACAAAACTGAATTCAGGTTCTCATTCCTAAGGATCAATATTCCCAACACATGGACAAATCTGGTCAATTTAACAACTGTAATGTTTCATTAGTTTACCCATAATAACATCTGGTCTCAGCATCAATGCATACTTTTTACGTTACTATAGTAACCAGTAACGACCTTATTGAAGGTTGATTTCTATTTTTTAAAACATGCATTGGACAAATACATACAATTAACATGATACATTCATATAACCAGAAATTAATCTGATGTGTGTATTAATATTTGCATTTATTTGTGTGTCCTATCTTTTTTAAATTTATTTTCACATCAATAAATCGTCTGTATCTACATTTCTAGAAGGATCATTCATCATTTGAATATTAGGTTTCATATCCAGGAAATACATGTAATATATGTCAAGTTTAATCTTATTAGTGTAGCATTGTTTTCTACAAACAAAAAATATCTGTTAGAAGTTTATAGATGATGCATGTAAGTTAATGATTGACTAGAAATATGATGGAACGAAGAACAAAGAGAAGAGATTTTCTTGCAATCGGTAGAATACCTGTACCAAGATGGGAGTGAACCAGAGGTGTCCTGTATTAATAGAATACAAGAATTATATAAATATAAGGAGATCTGGTATGATTTTCAAAGACACAACTATCCAACAGATTTAAAATGAAGTGGATACGTGTATATGTAATCATATTGCCTTGTTGACACACGTGAGATTCCAAAATCAACAGAAACATGCCAAAATTCAGACATCTTTCAAGACACTAATGACAATATCATAGAAACATCAACTCTTTGTCAGTAACAGTAATTAACAAATTGTTCTGATTCATTTTTCTAGTTCTACCAAAATATTTATTTCACTAGTTGTCTAGCAACAAATGAAAACAAAAACTAACCCGATCAGTAAATACAAATATAAACAGGTGTAAAAGTCATCAGTCTAAATATATCTTCATGCTTCTGTGATATGAAGGAGAATACCTGAACCTGAAGACAGATCATTTCAACACAGACCACCATACAAACAGGAGGATGCCCTTTCATTAGCAGATAAATGAAGATCAGATTATTGAACAAGAAAAGGTTTAATGATATCATTGATGATAGCTTATAAATATGAGCTTTTATACATGATAAAACCTAAATATTGAAAAACAGAAAGCCAATCTGCAGATGCAGTGATTTTTTTTAATCTAAAAAAAATATCACTGCACTGCCACACAACTTACAAGGTGATTTCAAGGTCAATGACTTCAAGGTCGTCACTGTCTCTAAATGAGGCATAACTTTGGAGTACTTCTCTGCCAATACATCATCCTCAAAATAGCAACAAATTAATCTACTGACATGGAATTAATGTGAAGCACTCTCACAAGTTATCTTGTCTTCAGTAAATGAACACTACACTATGCTTCATTTGCAATGGCTTCACTGACCATGTGCACGATGTGTAGATAGGATTGATACAAACATGTATGTTTAAATTCACTAGTCTTTCAAGCCAAGTAAATTATGCAAATTTTCAAATATTTGAGCATTAGGGTACTCAGTTGTTTACATCCACAATATTTGGTCTCTTTCCTCTGATGGATGGTTTTCCCACTAGCAACCATACCACATCTTCTTATTTTTGTAAAGAGTTGCATATACAGTTTCCATGTTCCTATTTGATCTATTGTATCGATTTTGTTTTCTTGCTTGAAGATTTAGCACTTCTATTCAGACTAACCATCTATAATATGTTTCAATTTTGTTTCCATGTCAGTCAAAGTTTCAACAATGCAATGCCTTATTTTTCAGTAAATTTCTACTGGTCTTCTTTATATATTTATAAAAACAAATTTTTATTGATTTATAACTAGGTCAAATATAAATCATCATTTTAAAGCTACTGTGTCAAATTCCATTACCATGCTCCCAATAAAAGTAGAAAATAACATGGTTTTTAAAATGTTTCAAGTGATTTAAATGTCACAAGTCTACAATGAACTTTTGTGTCTTGTTATGACAGCCCATCATTTTCATGTCAAAATCTGATAAAAATGGGATTCAATCGGTTTATGTTCTTTAAAAAACATAAGACTCACACATGGCATCATGTTTGTGAGAGATAACTCATTTTTTACATTAACTGGTATACTGTTCAACCTTTATTCAAAAGGCGATCAGAAGAAAATGCATAAATAAGCCAACCAAAAGCATTGGTGAAAAGATAAACTAAATGATTTCAAAGGCATAACCAAATGCCAGAAAAAATTATGTTATTTAATTTGAATTTTTTTTAATTTATATGTAAAAACTACATGGAACAATTGGTTTATTAGTTGACAGTAGACAGGAGCAGAGTTTTCTAGAACCTAGGTATATTTCAAATTCAAGATCAAATGACAAGCAAATTCTGCTGTCCAGTCCTGCCTTTCACAAAAATTCTAAATTAAGTTGTAAATTATAAGCAATTCAGCATACTTAAGATCTATTTTTTGTGAGACACAGCCCTGTAATTTTGAAGGATGCTTTGAAGTAAATTATAAGCTAATGATTTGTCATAATTTTTAATTAAGTCTACATTAGACTATGTTGTGTTATTATAATCACTAACACATGCTTGGTTAAAACCATCATTGTATTTCCTACTGTACTTCCTACCCTAACTACCTAAGCAGACCAATAAACAGTTACCTATCAAGGCTTATGACTGTTAGTCACTGTTGCCCTTATAATTAAATATTCCCCTGCATGTTTGACCTTAGGTATAGGTTAATTGTCTAGACCTTGATTCAGGACAATTTAAGACAATGTCTATGAATATTACCTTCTTCAGTAAGTTTGGCTGTTCTCCAGCTGTGATATAATTATGTAACAAGGATTTCACACAGACAACTCTGTGTTAGGCTGATGCCAGTGATAGCCTTTAAATACATAGGTTAGGGTACATCATACTTTACTCAATGCATTTGATCATCTGGTTCATTTATTAATCATTCCAAGTTTTCTTGTTTAAAAACACAAGTTATGTATGCATTTTAGGGGATTACAAAGTAACCTATTAATATCCCCCTCCATAACCCATCTTCTTCCTTGACTGAATGAAACTTTGTTAGAATTTACATAAGCATTCTTTACTTCTGAATTCAATATTCATCTAAATTTATAAAATATGTCCAGCCTAGGCCACTCCCAATTTTTCTAACTATAACTTTAACAACAAGGGAAAAACTTAATGCCCCTCCGCTACAGCGAGTGTATAAAA
Organism: Mytilus edulis; assembly: GCF_963676685.1. Taxonomy (NCBI): domain Eukaryota; kingdom Metazoa; phylum Mollusca; class Bivalvia; order Mytilida; family Mytilidae; genus Mytilus; species Mytilus edulis. The sequence goes on along the minus strand of NC_092348.1, from coordinate 16,450,322 downwards.
GGTTTCCACAACCATATTCCAAGAAAGCATGGTCTTATCTTACAGAATCCAAAATTAAATTTCTGTCTATTAAGAACATAACCCATCTTCTTCCTTGACTGAATGAAACTTTGTTAGAATTTACATAAGCATTCTTTACTTCTGAATTCAATATTCATCTAAATTTATAAAATATGTTCAGAACAAATCAGTCAGAAGTTTGACAGACCATGCAAGACTATTATGGGTGGTCATGGTGTTTACAACATCCCTGTAGTAGTAGTCTGAAGTCCATCTTAGGTGGACAGCATGCATCTGAAAGACAGCTACTTATACCACTCCTGGTGCTTGTCGTGTGATCTACGCGTTTGGTTTAACATCACAGGATATCCTCAATTGCTTTCATTTCCTAATTAGTCATCCCTCTTATAGTAAGCTGCTCTAATTAACAACTTTACAAACTTAACATGACTTTTAACATGTCCATTAATTTATGCGACAATGTCATTTGTCATATAACTTTTTGTCAGCTGTTTTAAAACTTCTTTTATTAGAATAGTAGAATATAAGGAAACTAGATGTGTCCAAACAATATGAAAACATGGTATTGATAAAGCAATGTTTGGGGTTTATTGATAGTTCATTTCAATGGCTATCATAGGTTCTTTTCATTGACCTTTCTTCAATAACACATATATTAACCTTAAAGGACCTGAAGCATACATAAGGATTGCCTAAGATATTAGCTTACATTATGTGATTTACTGATCCAGAAGTATATAAGGTTAACAGGATAATACTAACATATCAGATGTGTCATAATCATTTAAAAACTTTCTACTGATTAGTGGGGACACTTGGATAACTATTTTCTGCCTGATTAAATCTTTTTAATTCTTGGCTTTATATAAATTTGAAGGTGTGGAGAGAAAAATTATAACACTGTGACGGATAGAAAGCCAGGGGTAGAAGTCTAAATGTGAAAAGACATGTGGAGAGAAAAATTATATTATTATAACTTAGAAGTAAGCCAGGTTTAAAAGTCTAAATAAAACAATATTTTCATTCATTCTATATACATCTATACCGGTATATGAATTGAAGGGACCTATTATTTTTAAAGGATGTGTGTATATATTATAATTCAGAATAGGTATATATATCAACCCCAATCCTAATTCTATTTCCACACAATATCCTTATTTACTTTTCAAGCTAATTCATACACAAAATGTATTCCATTAGCAATCAAGTGATGAAACTATTCATTAAAACACGTTGTTCATTATAAGGTTTTAACCCAAATCTCTTCTTAAAAAACTTGTACAGGCCATGATTTATACAAAGATTGGATTTCGCTGCATGCATGATCAGTTATAAATTATTTAGCTTACAGCAAACCTATTCACCCCCTACAACTTTTTCCCATTTGAACTTTTCTATAATTTACTCCTACTTCTGAAACAACAATAAAAGATGAAGGGGTTATGACATATGTGGAATAGATCTCCCAGCTGTGAAATAGACAACACATCTGTTTGCTACTTCCTGTTCTATTATACATCTGGGTGTAATTTCCATGTTCTACATTTTTCTCCTCTTAAATAATGGGCTGCTTTACCAAAACTTTGAGAACATCTAATGATGCTTGACTTCTGAAACTTTCAAGTTCTTATATCCACCCCTAATCAGGCAAACAAAGAAACTATCTGCTTTGTGATGACTTAATGAACATCCATGAACACTACAGTTTGCTTAAATTAGCTTTGTTGTAAATGAATACATTTATTAACAATGGACAAGGCAACATATGACACTTATCTTCAGTAATCTTGCTCACAAAAAACAGACCCCTACCTTTTAAAATGTAGCATTTTTTTTGTATATATATATTTAAGATCATTTTACTATCTGTGTACAGTATAAAATACATGTATCTAGTTCAACATCAATTTCAACAAAAGTTTGCCTCTGTCATAAATGTCAGTATATAGTGTTTCAAGTATATACATGTATTTCCAAGTCATTTTTAAACTTTTGAAGTTTCCTTTATCTAAGGCTTAGTATTTGTTATCCTATTTTATATAGTATTGTTTTTCTTTAAAAGCAGGTAGCCAGCTAAACAGCCATTTATATTACATTATGAATTTCTTTCCACCTTAATATCATTTTACAAAGTTATCAATAACTACAACACTTTAATTTAAAAAAAAGACAAATTATGACTTCTCTTTAAAATACATGTATGTAGTAGAACACTGGGTAGATCTATATAGAAAAGAAGATGTGGTATGATTGCCAATGAGACAACTGTCCACAAGAGACCAAAATGATACAGACATTAACAACAACAGGTCACCATACGGCCTTCAACAATGAGCAAAGCCCATACCGCATAGTCAGCTATAATAGGCCCCAATATGACAATGTAAATAAATTCAAACGAGAAAACTAAAGGCCTTATTTCAATAAAAAAATGAACGAAAAACAAATATGTAACACACAAACAAACGACAACCACTGAATGACAGGCTCCTGACATGGGACAGCCACATACATAAATAATGTGGCGGGGTTAAACATGTATACATGTAGATTTGCAGGAAAGAATAAAAGCACAGCATTTTTTCCTGTTTGGCTATGACCCAGCAAATGTTTGACTTTTCAACACATTACACAAATTATGGAATTTCATAACATTTGGTTAAACCATCTGGAACACTGATTATATAATACCTGTACAATATTTACAGGGCTGCACCTAAATATATGCAGTATGATTTAAAGTTTGTTATAAATATTAATGACGTAGGTATTTCTGATATCTGAATCTTGAAATTTAAATCTTAAGATAAGTGGGCAGTTGACAAGCACCTGAAAGTAGAGTTTTTTGTTTAATTAAATCAAGAGTCCTGTAACACTGTTTAAATCTGTTAAAATTACATTATGCAGACAGATTTGAATTGTAACCTGGCCTATGCTTCTGCATATCAGGTTTTACTGATCTGACATACATATCTAATTAATGTCCCATTTCCAGGGCATTTCTCTGCATATGCACATACCTTTTGTGCTTAGATATAATCATCAGAGGTAACTAAAAGGAAGCATTAAGAGACATATAAGTGGTGGATCAAGGTGGTTCCAGGGGTTGGAACCCCCCTTTATTTTGGACAATCAATGCATTTCAATGTGAACATATAGTTGGAAACCCCCCCCCCCTTTTTTTATCCTGGCTAAGGACCCCCTTAAGAGTCATTCTTGGAAAAGTGTAATAGGACACTGAGACATGCAAGTAGATATTTGTTTTAAGAGTCTGAGACCTCAAAATGTTTTCATGATTTTCTGTGAATAAGCACCAGTTGGAATATTATTTATTCTACTCATTAATGTAGACAGCAATAAAACCTCAATACACAAACAGTATATGATCATTTAATAAGCAGAAACCCAGAAATTACAAAATGACAGGCAAACTGAACCAGTATGGCAGATAAAAAATCAAGTAATTTCCCTAAATCGTCAATCAAATTTCTAACAAGATTGAATTTCAATTATGATGTTAAGAACAAAATCTGTAGTACTTCTTGAAAAAAATGTTACAATGTCAAGACATATTTACATAGGATACAAATATAGCCTGTACAATCGATGGCAAGCTTTTAGCTTTTAATCAATCATTAACAGCACTCTTTTTAGCCAAAGAACATCAATAAGTACCAGTTCTGACGTTAATTTCATACCAATTCAGTTATAAAAGGTCAAAGGTTCCTAGTTTTTCCTATTGAATACTTGATAATTTTTCCTCATTATAAAGAAAGATGATCAATGCAGTCTTGTTCCAATACACCTTGTTTATTAACAAATACACTTTAACAATGTTTAAAACTCTACTTTCCTGTTATGGTTTTTACGAATCACCAACAAACGATTTATATAAAATCATCATATTACACATGTATGTATAACATTAATACAACTCAAATTTATGAAATCAATGTTTGGTCAATATAGAACATGGATTACATCTAAATCTATGGAAACAAATGTAGTGAGCGCCAATAATACATTTTATACACAATGTACATGCAGAGGAATCTCAGAATATACATTGTTCCTCGAAAAACATTTCAGATCAACCAACAGCATATATCACATTTGGTCAGGCTCCAAATCTTAGATTATTTGTTCCTTGTTTATAAAATGTATGCAATTTTGGAAGAATAATTCTTGTTTTGAAGCATTAAGAAAGAAATTGTTTCAAATCAGTAACATCAAAGTACCATATATACATGATATATGGAATAAATATCAAATCAAGTCCAGCACAATATTCATGTCCAAGATGACAAGATCAGAAAAGTATTGATTTGTATGTCAGTTTCTTTGACAGTATCCTTCTGATCAATTACAAGATAATGAAATGTGACATAGAAATGGATTTCCTGCTACAGTAACAAATCTCTTGTATCAATACCAAGAAAGAAATCAGATTTGTGATCATTTGATAATCTATTATCTGTGACATGAGAGTTCAAGGATATATATATATATATGATAAACTGACTTATATAATACTGCTGAATCAGCACTCATTGACCACTATATTATAACTTATTTCCCCCTTCAAATTTAAGACTTAATTTGCATACATTTATTACTACATGTACATGCATCAGTATTTTAATTAAATGCATATTATATTAACTATTTTCTCTTTCAAGATATCAAATGTTCCAATATTATTGACCCTCCAAAGATAATTAACAATTCACTCCACGGACTTAGAATTCTTCAGAACAAACCATCACTTGTTCTCATCCAGTATACATGTAGTTCTCTGTAAACTAAGCATACATGTCAGAAGAAGGCGTTACCACAGTCTAAAATATTTAACTATCATGTGCAGCCACATAAGATTTATCGCACATTAGGTAGGACATATGCATGATGAACTATTCATGATTGAAGGTTTAGCCAATTATTCATTTTAAAATCTTACCTCTAGACCCAGTGGCCATGTCGGCCACTTTCTGGAAGGCATCTAAAAATCCTCCTATTGCTCCAAGTGTAGCTCTGAAAAAAAGAGAATCTACATAAATATCAATTAGTGAAGTAATATACAGACTTTAGCTTAAGGTGTTGCAATGAATACTTGAACTTCATATGATTTTTTTTTTACATCAGAATGTATGGTAGATATCTGATAACAGTTCAAAGGACATGAAAGTGGCCAAACAAGGTAGTTCACTTAACCCTAGTAAACTTAGATCTTGCACTGTTGTTGACTTCTTTAGTATATATATAAAGAGCTCCTTAAGATTGAACATGGTGACCTTGAATTGCCAGCCTTGCCAGGTCTACCTGTGCACAGATTCTGTCTCAATGTATATCTTCTTTTTCCATCTCTATTCAATTATACCCATGGCCATCCTAAGAAAAGCATGAACCTTGTAAAATTTTGCTACTTATATATATATGTGGGGGCAGGATCTGAGGGGTATCCTTTTGTGTCACAGGACCTCAATTTTTTTAATTTAGAAATGATAGTCACATGGATAGAAGATGCAACCCTTTGAATACCTTTTACTCACAGAACAGATTCATTTAAACTTGATACTTATTTTTATCAAGACCAAACAAAATGTAATATCATATATTAAGTAATATTTTTGAATTTGAATATTAATCTTCATTTGCTTCAACAATAATAAATCTATTATCCAGGGTTTCCCCTGGGTCAATTATTTTTTTCGCCACCTCTTTCGCCAAAACAATATATTTTTCGCCACTTTATTATTTTTTTCGCCAAGTAACATAAAGATATTTTTCCTGTTGTGCCCTTTTGTACTAAGAAGTAATTTTTACAACAAAACAAAAGCTTTTATCACATGAAATTGATCCCTCATTTCATGTGTAGTCATTACATTGAAGGGTTACTCTCATTCGAGATGTTGTTCACAGCCTTTTGGATAGATTTTTTCATAACGACAGTTTTCTTTTCTTGACCATCGTAAATGAAAAAGTTGAGATGTACAACTATGCTTGAAACACGTGCATGTGTCACTCAAACGACTTTATTAAAGTCAAAGGATAAAAGAATTAAAGTTTTAAATCGGAGATTTTTCTTGCTTTTGAACAATTTTCGTCACAACAACAGCTTTCTTTTCAAAACTATCTTTAAAGGGAGAGATGTCAAAAGTTTGCTTCAAACACGTGCTTCGCAAAGATGTAAATAAATTCTGTATGTGACATTTATAGCGGAAGCCATTTGACCATATCATTTTGTGAAACAATTCAATCAACACCTTTATTAATTAGTCCTTTGTTGTCGATAGCTATAAAATGCAATCAGCTGATTATTGATTTTCTGTCTAAATCTTAATGAGGTCAAGATGAATTCCGAGTATTGTCTGATCAGGTAAAGTCCGAGAAACTCGAAAAAAAGTAAATAAACAAGATGGAGGAAAATAAATCGGTTTATATATTTCTTTCGCCAAATTCTTTCGCAAATGACGAATTTTTATCGCCACAATTATTATTTTTTCGCAAATTGCGAAAATGGCGACCGCCAGCGGAAACCCTGCTATTATCTAAACATAACACTATCCAAGAAACAGAAATAGCCAACAAATCAATCTAGTATGTTGACCATATAATACAATCAATGACCAAGGAATAAACTGGCCAAGTCATGGGTCATTCTGCTCTGTAACAGAACAATTATCATGATTATGTAAAGAATAAACTATATAATACAGTCATTAATCAGTACATCAGTGACTAAAATAGATGTATACTAAGAGAACTGACAAGAAATCAGGTTGAGGTTTATAGAAGATCTTCTCCATCAGTAGTCTTAGTCAGGATATTCCTGTACTTTTAGAGCTAATTTTCTAATGAATGTAGAGTAAGACTTTGGTTAGCTTGCTTGTGTTGTTTGTACACTTGTATTTGAAATGACGTCCAACCAGTTTTAATAATAATTACAATGCTTGAGCAAACATTCATAAAAACAAAGCAAGCACACTAACCTAAGTTCTACCTTACTATTAGGAAATTGGCTTTAAATGGCATTGCTATTAAATTTTTCCACAACAAGATTAAGAGTAGTGTGATTGAGAAGTTGACTATTGTTGAAGACTGTAATGGTATAGACAAATCATTAATGTCTACTGATCAACACTGCATATTGTCCTGCAAGTCTAGATGTCTTCAGGGTTTTTTAGTTATGTTTGGTATTGTCTCATTAACAGACATCAAACAGCTCCCTCTATTCAATTTCTTCTCATAATGTCGTAATCTGAATAATTCTTAAGAAAATACATGTATCTTCCGAAATAAAGATATATTAACAATGTGTCTTAACCAAAGCCTTACAAAAGTGGACATGCATACATGTACAAGTAAAGGAGATACATAAATAAGGTACTGAAATGCCAAATATTACATGTCAGTATGCTTAGTAATTCAGCTGCATATTCAGAAATTCATTGTCAACGATACATGTCATGATGTACCAGGAAATACTCTATCTACATGTATGTACTTCATATATGGAACTAAATGTATGTATGTATGAGATAACGAAATAATTGAAAATGTAATTAGTCTTCTGAAACAGCATTTACATGATCAATTAGTAATTATTGGTAATTGTTTGAATAATTGATGCTGATAGAAAATCATTACATAGTTCAATTCTCTTAACCTTTCATTTAAGTTCACAATAAATGCTGTACATTATTTCTGATGATTGATTTATCATCTATCATTGTCTATCTGGGTTGGTAGCCTTTTAAATGCCCAATAGCACCTTAATATATATATATTTATGTTTATCATCCTCCTTAAGGAGAGTATGGATATATACATGAACATAAATACAAATGTGGTATAATACAGAGTGTTAATAATAAGAATTTAAATAACGATAATGATAAAAAGAGATTGACTCCATTCAAATGTAAAATTACTGTTCCAGTCCTAGATAACTTGAACAATTTTCTTCCTTGTAACCCCTTAACTTATAGACAGGAAGGAAGTATTGGGGTAAGAAAACTTTGCCCTGTTTTTGACATTAAGCTAAGACCAAATGATATAATATTTATATTTACATTAGTTTCAAACTTAAACCTTTAAGTACAAAAATGTATAAGTAACATGGGAAAGGTTTCACAGTACAACATTTCTAAAATCCTTTACATCATGTTACATTGTATATTAAAAATTTTGATGTAAAATGATTTTAATAAAAGCATTAGTTTTAACCTTGAAATACAATTTGCACAATTACGTGGTCTATAATAAATTCTCTATGTATTTCATAACTCATGAGAAAAGCTATTTGATTTTATTTGTTGATATACGCATGTGGATTTAAAACGCATTTTAACATTCATGACATTTAAGTTAAGATAGTATCAATGTTTTTACAATAACATGTTTTCTTCATTTTAAGTTTAGGTTTTTTAATGTCCCAAAAATGTTTAAAAAGGTCTCCTATAGTTAATGCCTACAGTAATTGCACTGTTTGATGTACAACACAAAGTCAATTCCTCATACAAACCTCAGAAATCAATGTAGAAATTGGAACAAGCTTCTTAGTAAATATCTCAATCAATCTCCTAGAGGATTATCAAGTGCTTCTTTGTAACAAAATTGAAACCTTTTCTTTCAATGTCTGCCCAGGGCTTTTAATATGGCAAAAATTTATTCTTATTTCAATGGTTTTTATGAAGAGTTATGGATTTCCGACAGCTTCCAGCTGGTTAATAATCTTCTCTTCCTATATTTCATATAATTGAGAAGTCGAGCCATATATTGATATAATTTTCAGGTAAAATGGGTATCCAAGATTTAATGTGTCTGGGTACATACATATGTACTACAATATAGGGTGATATATTTTCCTGCAGACTGTTAACATGTGTACGAGCATGTTATAAATCTGACTCTAAAGCTTGGTTTATATGTATATCACATTAACTTACATGTATTCTGAAGTTCTTGTGTGCATTGGATTCAATACCTTCTGATGTAGACTATTTCAAAATCAATTAAATTTAATACTTTAATATAATATTGCACTTACTTAAGAGAGGAATGGAGTTTTGCTGCTTTACTTGTAAAATCTTCCCATATAACTGAACTACCCTGAAATTATAAACATGATAAAGATTTTATTTTTAGTTAAATTCACAACATTTGTAGTTCACAAGTCCAGAGACAGTCAATTTCAGAACATTCAATAAAGATAGGCATAACATTTGATGCCCTTATATTTTGGATGGTCTAAAATTGTATATATATATGTGGTTATAATAACTAAATTGCCATTTCATACATAATGTGTTGGATGTTTATGAGTGACATACGAAGTACACAGTCACTGATTGTGATTAACATGTATATGTAAGCTGGTCAAGGCAGGGTGCCAGTCTTCCCTGACAAGAAAGACTTGAACCTTGCCTGATCCAGCTGATTACCTTAATAATAAGCTGTATGCATACATTTGTATGAAGCATCAGAATTTTTAACAACAATATTTTTATGTACATTGTATATCAATATATAAGTACTGACATATATACATGAACATTGTATATAAAAATATTGTACTTTTAGAGTTTTAGACCATTTTGTTTTCAACTTGGTATTTTTTATTTATATGTTTTTGTTTTTTTAAATATTATCTTTCAAACAAAGACCTAGAGTAAAATAACTTGCACTTAGAGACCTTACATGTAAATTGATTTGAGATAAAACAATATTCATATGTCAGAAGTGTGTCTTATAAGGATCCTCCTATGAAATTCAAGTACCCTAGTATCATTTACACAGGTGAATGTACTCAAATCTATTATTAATAATTTTGAGGGAACAATGACTATGTATAATTCTGCTGAATTGGTACACAAGACCTGTCAGTTCTATAAAGCACTCTGTACAGTTACAGACACAGACAAATTTCCTTATGTCCAGAATGTTATATGAGCTTTAGCATGTTAAGTGAAGGAGACAATACAAGTATATATACGATGTAGCTACATTTGTTTAAGGATTGAAAATGCAAGGGTCAGTTGTGTTGGTACTACAAGCACCTTATGTACTAGGTACTCTCTGTACTCAGTCCATTGAAAAATGCATTATTGATAAAATTGAGAAAGGAAATGGGGAATGTATAATATAATACCCGACCAAAGATCCAGTTTCTCTTCAATATTACTTGTGAAATCACAATTCTGATTCTCTGATCAAAAAATTAAAACAGCAGAATTGTGTTGACTTAGTACCCTGGTCCCACACATTCATTTTAAATCTTTAACCAAGCATAAAATAGTGAGGGAGTATTGAGGTTTCATTTTAATGAGTTTAGGAAAAGGGTGTATCTACATGTAGATACAATGTATGTAGGTTTAGGTTAATTGGAGCGTATATAACATGCTTCTGTTATACATGTATCCACCCATTAGACTCAGCATCATGATTCATCATCAATCTATTTTTAGCTGCTGTGACCTTGTTTAACTTCCCTCCTTTTCATATCAACCTTACCATGCTTACAGATATTTTGATTTACAAAGATTTTCAAGTGTATCTTATCATCATACAGCAATAATAATAAACATATATCATATCTATATCCATATATTTGTATAGGTATAAATCAAAATAATACACCTTTTAGTTCCTATTAATTAGAGCAGGTGAACTAACGACCCTTGATTATTTTTACCTGTATGAATGGTAAGAAGACCACCCATAGTTATAACCTGGCATTACACTAATAATCTGTCAATTCTAAAAGTTCTTAAGACTAAACAAAATAAGTATTTAACTCAATAAAAATCTATATCTTAATGTTATTTATGTAAATAAACAAATGTTCCCAGACTGTTTAATGTTGTCTTACAGGCACATGTGTAAGTATCATGTAAGAATAAACAATAATGTTTATTCACCTGCTAAATGCAAACAGGACCAGTTAGATTACATGACCAGACTGGCCACCTGTCTTTTAATGAACATGTATTGTCAGTTATCAATTTCTAATACTTTGTAAGCACTGAATAGTTCAAAAAAGTTTAAGTATGCTTTCATATAGCAGTACAATTTTGTACTCCCAGAGTGAGTACGTAGATCAAACATGACCCAATGCATTCTTCTACTGTGGCATGGGCTTATGAATGTTTTTTTTTGTAATGTGTTTATTGACAAAAATTAGAGTTTCCTTGTATACATACATGCATATATACATAAACATTTGTAGTCTTTTTATATTTACTTACACATATCAAGGATTTGTAGTAAGTCTTACTATACAAATCCTTGCACATATGCATCTAAATTGAAATTTTGAGAGATATTCTAGTATACAGGATATCTTCTTTGAGAAACAGGAGGAGGCATATTTTAGCACGAAAATAACCTATAAATATGACAAAAATGCACTTGAAGTTGTTGTACTAGAAGTATTTATGTGAAGGACTTTCAGGCAAAAGGTTACAATAGTACTAAATCAATAAATGAGTCATAACCTTGATCATGAACCTAGAACAAAAGGTCACGAAATTAATTTGTCTTTGAAGAGGTGTAACCTGTCATATTCAGGCATAAAAAAAGTAAATTCTTTAGAATCAATCTCTAAAAGAAAATCATGTACTTGTATTAATGTACATTGTAGATGAAACTTCTGTTCACAAAATTTTTTGGAGTATCAAATCCCCCTAACAACTAAATAAAGTCTTTCTTTTTGTTATATCTATATAGTGAGTTATTTTTTTAACACTATGGCAAAATATAACCTTTTAATTTATTTTTTTGCATTACAGAAAATGTCGGGTATATATTTTACATACACATATATACAGTTGATTTGTTGTGATCTTGACCAGTGTCAATTGTAAATCATCTAAAATTTGATAATAGCAATATACATGTATACTTGTAAGTTGAAATGCAATAAACAATGAAGTCCAATCAACCATGCCAATACCCTCATGATATCATCTTAGCCATGCATGACTGACTTTTCTTTATGTTGTAATAAAGATTATCTATAGCTTGTTATCATTCATCTTTGATTGATCAAGGTCTAAAATTGACAAGTATCAGAGTGGTCAAAGGAATCTATCCTGTAATTCACTATTGATGAGATGTCACCCCAGGCATTTCTCAGCACCAAATTTGATAAAGATGTTTGGACTGGTCAGTTATAATTAGTTACATATGAATGTCAATAAATTTTGACTCTAAGTGAGATAGAAAGGTATCTTGTCACCTTTTTCTGATACCTGTCCTACATGAACAAGGAATTTCTAAATGACATGAACTAGTTGCCTGGGATTTTATGATGCATTGAATCTTAATTTGAAGATCAAAAGTTTTTAATTCAAAACAATGTTGAGTAAAAAATATTGGCCTTTCCGACAAATAAAATACCAATATTTGGTGGCCTTGGGCAGTTTTTTGTTCTTTGCCTCATTCCCCATTTCCAGTGTTCTAGGATTCCCATTACCCGTTACCCGGGGTAAGTCATTTTTTAGCCTTTTTCACCCGGTGGTAAGTCAATTTTCAAGTTCGGGGAAGCCGAAAAACTCTTGAAATTTCCCGGTCCTCTTCAATTTTCCCATATCTGCTTTTTATTTTTATTAAATCACGAGAAAAAACTTTGATAAAAGATCGAAGATTTTGTCGATGTCTATCGGCGCTTTTATTCAAGCACTCGTTTACTAGGTGTAATCAAGCGCAAAAGAGACCACATTCTTCTCCTATCATTCTAAAAGTCGGTCACGGTGTCGGTAAAATCGGAAAATCCGGATTGATAACTGGTGCTTAAATCGGGACATAAACGATTTTTTTTTCTTGTCATCGGAGGAAAATAAACTTACAGTTGCATTTATTATAGCTCTTAATAAATGACATAGTAATAACTATAACATATTTGTCAAATTTAGTAAGAAATCGTTTTTTTTAAATTTTGTATAAAATTCAATCGTATCCGAATCCAGCTTTGTTCAGACAAACTTCACAACATATAATTTAAAGCATGTCATAAAAGTTTTTTGAGCGGCCCCCAGACCCCCGGCCATAAGGGCGACGAGCTTTAGCTCGCCGCAGCGGACGGCGCTTTGCGCTGTCTGCATTGGTTGGCGGATTTAACTTTTAGATGTGGGTAAGTAATTTTTTTATTGATCTTACCCGTGGTAAGTCAAGGTGCCAAAAAAATCCTAGAACACTGCATTTCCATTCTCTATCTTATACATTTTATCAGAGAAAATGCTTTTCATTCTTTAAAGCCTTAGAAATTAAAACAAATTATTTTCTAATCCACTTTTGACCAAATTAATTTATTTTTGTAAAGTTATTTGTCAATGAATATATAACATTGAAAATAATTAACATAAATTTTATACAATTGTTTATTTGAATATTCGTCAAATTTAAAATACAATATTTGTGTATGATGTGTAGGAAATTCGATGTGTACATGTACATAATTTTCTAATTGCCAGTAAGAAAGTTTTTTGTTTGAAAGCCTATTTTCTTACAACACATGCAGACACATGACTCAGCACACACAGATGATATTTCTATCCAGCTGTTCAGAGAATGTTATCTTAAGGGTTCACAAGAGATCTCTGACCTATCATTATTTTTTGGTTAACTTTTAACAAATACATACATATTGAGAGGGTTTCTTGTTATCAAATTTTCATCTTTTTGTTATGTTTACAAAATAAATATTTTAAATCTGTTTTTGGATGAGTTATTTCTGTGGATGAAATAACTTTTTAATAATAGGATTTGGTGACAAAATTTCACGGTTGAAATCGATTTACAACTGACTCTGGGTGAAATGGTTATAATGTAAAATTATTTACATGCTGTACTAAGATAAAGAAAAAAGAAAAAGAGCAGGAATATTCTAATAAGCTTGCATTCTGTATTTTGAATTATAACTTTATAATAAGCTTTTAAGACTCATGATTAATGTATCATTGCAGTTTTAGTCATTGTTAGTAGCACTGATTCAAGCATCAATTTTGATGGTTTGTTAGTGAAACTATAATTTTATCATTTGTCAGTTAATATTTTGTTTGTTATGGAATATGAATACAACATTATAAAACTACACGCTAACATAAAATCAGCAATCCTGCGTCACGCTTAGACCCCAATGAGACCCACTATTGCAAGGAACTAGGGAACAAATTAAATAGTTACATGTACTATGAGGAAATTGTTCATGGCACTAATTTATATTTTTATTATTTCTATTTATTTATTTCATATGCAGAATAAAATGCATGTACTCTATAGATTTCCAATTCACTGATAATTGCTGGCTAATCAATTGTTTGTAAATTAGTTAAAAACCAAATTTCCCCATGCCAACATCCTGCTTAACATCTAAGACTTTATTTATTAATATTTGTTAAACAGGAAATTTAATTCTACATGTTCTGGCTTCATTCAACCTCATCTCAATCAATTCAAACATGCACTTCTTCTCAGCACTAAGAATTTGAAAAGATTTTTAAAAGGAATCATCCAAGTGAAAATCTTACACTTATCCAATCACACAGGAATGTGCCAATATCATAACAGAGATGTGATATGATTGACAATGAGACTACAATCTACCAGAGTTAAAATATGGATGTACATGTAGTAACATTTATAATATAGGCCACTATATAGTGCCTTCAACAATGAGGAAAAAACAAATATAGTTGGCTATAGAAGAAACTATTCAAACGAGCTAAATAACGCTTTTATTAATTACAAAACAAAATGTTTTTTAAGACCCCCCCCCAAAAAAAAATTTGTATAACGCATTTAATGCTAAATGTATCAACAAAGGGTCATCTGAGGTTTGGCAATACAAGGCCTTTCACACTCTCACATGGACATTCTTTGCAAGATCTGGACACTACTACAACAGTAACTTATATTGTAATTTATATTATAATTTAGCTAAAACTAAAAGCCTAAAAGTAAAACACATTTTAAAAATAATATTTTTAACAACATGGACAATCAATAATGAGACGTCTGCATAAAAAAAAATCTTTTTAGCAAATGAATATTGGCCGATAAAAACAATATTTTCTCAAGAAAAGTGGAGGTGGGGTGCCATGTCTTTCATTATTAATTATGAGAGCTTCTTGTTGTGTGTTAGAAATGACAACTGAACTCACCCTCATATCATTTATAATTGTCTGAAAAAACATCCCTAGAGCACTACAATCTTTATCCATGCCTCCCTCCATTTGCTGTTGACTCATTGTGGACATATTCCTTTTGTTACATATAATATTCCTGTATTTGAATATTGAAAATAAAGCACTTCCGATCACAACAAGGCGAATCGATAGTGAAAGTGAATAAAATCTAATCCGAAATGAAATAAATACACACAATAACAGGCCCTAAGTAATCCATATGCAAAATGGAATCGCCATTCCAATGTACAAATCGAAATATATACAATTAATCCTGTTTTAGGGTAGTTTTTCAGTCATTGTTGTCCTCAAACATAAGCGTGTTATCCGAACGGATATCATTTCCGCTCTGATGGCAATATATGACTGTGATCACGTGACAACACAATCCGAAGGCTATTGGTTAATAAAACTAGCAGTAACAAAATTAAAAAAATGTCATCTTATACTTTTCTTATTCTGGTTAAATATTGAAAACGTCCACCGGTTTTTTGAAGCACCTTTTAATTGAAGATGTCTTCAGTGACGTTCGCGCTCGGGATAATGTACCTGAAGTCGCATAACTCTTTTCGGGTGGCATACTTTATGTTTTTATATGTGTTTTATGTATTGTCCTCAATGTATTGTCCCGGTATTGTGCTGGTCATAAATGTATGTCGGATAAAAGCTCTACAGAGCTTATGTTGTATTGTTATATGTATAACCGACTTTAGATACATCTTTTATGCTTTATGCTTTTATGATCGTTCGCCAATGGCCATTATATATAGACAGTATGAGACAAAAAATTATACATAAATTAATACATTGTTTTATAAGCCGTCAATTTATTATATGTCTCGTTTGACCAAATTGGACCTTTCATATGTAGACAGTCGACAAAAACATTCTGGGCTAACTTGTAAGGCTTACATAAAAAAAAAAAAAGCCATATAACAATAGTTTACCAACATCAGCATCATTGTATATAATGATTAGACATCTTCTACATGTTCTATAGCAAGAGACATATATATTCACAGATATATATATAATTTTCAAATAAAGTGGTCAAATGTCAGTGTCCTAAACAGATCTCCTTTATCCTTGACAAAATTAAAGTTATCTTTATTCCGGCGTTATGAGAATTGTTCGATGAAATCTTCATAGCGGTCACAATTTATTATAAAAGTTTCCTTTCCCAGGTTCCGGTGTTTGATGATGATTGGTCTGATATGCGTACATGCAGTGGTCTCATTCCGAGTATCTAAAATTTATAATATGAAAGTACCGTTTTCATTACGAAAGCTAAGATATTTAGAACATTTAAAAAAAAAAAACATTTTATACAATCGGGATATTATTTAAATTGCTGACAAAATTTCAAAGTTATTGTCAAAAAATATTAATGGGATTTACTGTTGACGAATGCTTTCACTTTATATATGGATTAGTAAAAAAAAAACACAAGATACTTCAAGAGTAAAATATGTTAACATTATTAATAAACGCAAACCGAATTGATGTGCAAGTTAAGAGTCCTTCTTGTTCAGGTTAAAACACTGCTGACCCACTGAGCATTGTGTATTTTGATTTTCTGCATTTACAAAACAATATGCATGTACACATACACTTCTAACAGATCTGGTTTACCTGCACTGTTCATGATTTTGATGCGCAGTCCAAACTGGGCACCCGTCTTTGAACTATTTCCCCAACATTAAGGTATATAAGAAAAAATCAGAGACAAGTGCATGCCCGAGGCGGTGCAGTCGTCAGAACAAGATTATACACGACTCTGAGAGGCATAGCAAGAATTGTCAACAAAACAACAAAGAACATACCCCATTTACCACCAACACACTTCTTCTCTGGAAAAATACATACAGACAAGGAACAACTAAGGGCCCGCGCACCCTAACACCCAAACAAATAGTTCTAACACGATGGCTTTTTTTTAATTAATAATTGGTCATCTACTTCTATCCTGGTTTCGGTTTTTTAAAAGGAGACCGTTTATGGTCTTTAAATGTTTCTCGGGTTTTTTGTTGTGTTTTTATCAGTGTTGCTGGATCAATGCTGCATCCACAATTCTCGGGGTGTTGCCATGTGAATCAATGCTGCATGCATCCACAATTACTTTTTATTCATAAAGATCATGGAAGTATAACAGGGGTTGTATTTGCATTTCACTTCAATGATTAAGGCAGCATGTCCTTTTGCGCCAATTGCCGTTTTTCAGGGGGTATCATTTGCGCCAAATTTTGTTTTCCAGATGTATCAATTGCGCCAATATTCGGAACTCATTTGGGCCAATTTACCTGTACACATATCTATCATAAATATTAACGATTTAATATTTATTCTTATGTTTGGCTTAAAAAGTATCATACGTTCGGAAATATTTCACCATGAAGATGAGCATCTGGAGAGAAATGACTTGAAATGCATTAGCCAGTCCATGTACAGAGAGAGAAGAAAACGTATTGCTTTGCTGAATATTTAATACAAGATATGCTAAAAGAGAAGAAAATAGAAGCTTTTGATGAATAGGTTTTAGCCACATATGTTGATGACACAGTGATGTCGGTTCCCACCATCCGTATGGGCTGAAACTCTATCTATCAGTAATGACACAGAAGCATTAATTCCGCAGGAATTTATGCATTTCATACTTTAATATTTGTCTTTTTGGACAATAAAGTGAAGTTGTTACAAGCTACTACATACATTAAATTGGGAAGTACCCATGCAGCAGCAGTAAGAAAAAAGTATGTTTTAGGAAAGGAAACATTTGCCATGTAAACTGAAATCATTAATGATTTAATGTGATTTAACATCACTTGCAGAAAGAAGGCAACAATTACAGCCTTAATCATGGGAGAGATCCGTTTGCGCCAAAAATGCGTCCTTTTGCGCCACAACTTTTTTCTCCAATGCTACGTTTGCGCCACCTATTTTAAAATTACATGGCATCATTTGCGCCATAAAATAAAACATACGATTGCGCCAATTAGAAAAAAAAGACCCCCTCCTCCTTTATTCGGACTTGAAACCGGCAGTTTACATTCTGAGTTGTCTGTAATAAATTCTAGTGGTACCAATATTGGATTCCATTGAAACGAAGTAGATTCGATAATGCCACACAACCTATCCAACTTTTAGTCCAAATGGATAATAAAGTGATCTTCTACGGTCACTTAGAACGTTAAAATGATCATATCAAGTCACTAGAACATTATACTAGTATAGTTATCTTCGATTGCCAGCAGACTATTATAATAATATTTTCCAGTCACCAGGACATTATGGTAAAAGAGAGGCGAAGGATACCAAAGGGACATTCAAACTCATAAGTCAAAAATAAACCGACAACGCAATGGCAAAAAAAGAAAAAGAAAACAAACAACAAAAAACAGTATACAAATTACAACATAGAAAACTTTAAACTGAGCAACACGAACCCCACGGCATTAAAAAAAACGGGGCCAATTTCTGATGATCCGGAAGGTCCATACGAATCTGCTCCATACGTTGCTCCCATAGCGATTTTCACCAGGAAAATATACCAACCTTGTCAGTCAGTTAGTTATCTTCTCAAGCAACAGATGGATATCATAGTGACCATCACCAGTCACAATGACATGATAGTGATCTTCTCATAACCAGGAAACTATGGTGGTCTTCTCTAATCACCAGGACATAACAGTGATCTTCTCTTAATCATCTAGACATCTTAACGGTCTGCTTAAGTCACCAGAAAACAAAATGGTCTTTTCGGTACTAGAACATTAAAGTCATCTTCACCAGTCACAAGGACACTATTATGATCTTCTCCATGCAGTACGTCATCGGAACTATATAGTGATCTTCTTCAGTAACCAGGGCATCATAATGATCGTTTCGATACCAGCTTATTATAGAAAGCCTCTCTAGTCACTAGGACATAATGACTGTCTTCTCCAATCATCATGACATTAAAGTGATCTTCGCCAGTCATGAAGACATTGAAGTGATCATATCTAGTCACCATAATATTCAAGTATTCTTTTCCAGTCACCAAGACATTATAGTACTATTATCAAGTCACCAGGACACTTAAATGATCTTTTTTATACACTAGTTCATTAAATTTTTCTTATCCAGTCACCAAGAAATAATAAAGATCGACTCAAGTTACCAGGACATTAAAGTGATATGCTCAAGTCACCAGGACATCATAGTGATCTTCTCCAGTCACCAGGACATTACAGTAATCTTATCTTGTCACCAGGATATAATAGTGATCTTCTCCAGTCACCAGGACATTATAATGATCTTCTCCAGTCACCAGGACATTATAGTGATCTTCTCCAGTCACAAGGACATTATAATGATCTCCAGTCACCAAGACATTATAATGATCTTCTCCAGTCACCAGGACATTATAGTGATCTTCTCCAGTCACCAGGACATTATAGTGATCTTCTCCAGTCACCAGGACATTATAGTGATCTTCTCTTGTCACCAGGATATAATAGTGATCTTCTCCAGTCACAAGGACATTATAATGATCTTCTCCAGTCACCAGGACATTATAGTGATCTTCTCCAGTCACCAGGACATTATAATGATCTTCTCCAGTCACCAAGACATTATAATGATCTTCTCCAGTCACCAGGGAATTATAGTGATCTTCTCCAGTCACCAGGACATTATAGTGATCTTCTCCAGTCACCAGGACATTTTAGTGATCTTCCCCCTGGTGACTGGAGAAGATCACTAAAATGTCCTTGTAACTGGAGAAGATCACTATTATATCCTGGTGACAAGAGAATATCACTATAATGTCCTGGTGACTGGAGAATATCACTATAATGTCCTGGTGACTGGAGAAGATCACTATAATGTCCTGGTGACTGGAGAAGATCACTCAGTATGTCTTTGTGATTGGAGAAGATCACTTTAACGTCCTGGTGACTGGAGAAGATCATTAAAATGTCCTGGTGACTGGAGAAAATCAATATAATGTCCTGGTGACTGGAGAAGATCACTATAATGTCCTGGTGACTGGAGAAGATCATTATAATGTCTTGGTGACTGGAGAAGATCATTATTTATAATGTCCTTGTGACTGGAGAAGATCACTATAATGTCCTGGTGACTGGAGAAGATCATTATAATGTCCTGGTGACTGGAGAAGATCACTATTATATCCTGGGGACAAGAGAAGATCACTATAATGTCCTGGTGACTGGAGAAGATCACTATAATGTCCTGGTGACTGGAGAAGATCACTCAGTATGTCTTTGTGATTGGAGAAGATCACTTTAACGTCCTGGTGACTGGAGAAGATCATTAAAATGTCCTGGTGACTAGAGAAGATCAATATAATGTCCTGGTGACTGGAGAAGATCACTATAATGTCCTGGTGACTGGAGAAGATCATTATAATGTCCTGGTAACTGGAGAAGATCATTATAATGTCCTTGTGACTGGAGAAGATCATTATAATGTCCTGGTGACTGGAGAAGATCATTATAATGTCCTTGTGACTGGAGAAGATCACTATTATATCCTGGTGACAAGAGAAGATCATTATAATGTCCTGGTGACTGGAGAAGATCACTATAATGTCCTGGTGACTGGAGAAGATCACTTTAATGTCCTGGTAATTTTAGTCGATCTTTATTATTTCTTGGTGACTGGATCTTAATAATTCAATGAACTAGTGTACAAAAAAGATCCTTTAAGTGTCCTGGTGACTTGATAATAGTACTATAATGTCTTGGTGACTGGAGAAGAATACTTGAATATTATGATGACTAGACATGATCACTTCAATGTCTTCATGACTGGCGAAGATCACTTTAATGTCATGATGATTGGAGAAAACAGTCATTATGTCCTAGTGACTAGAGAGGCTTTCTATAATAAGCTGGTATCGAAACGATCATTATGATGCCCTGGTTACTGAAGAAGATCACTATATAGTTCCGATGACGTACTGCATGGAGAAGATCATAATAGTGTCCTTGTGACTGGTGAAGATCACTTTAATGTTCTAGTACCGAAAAGACCATTTTGTTTTCTGGTGACTTGAGCAGACCGTTAAGATGTCTAGATGATTAAGAGAAGATCACTGTTATGCCCTGGTGATTAGAAAAGACCACCATAATGTCCTGGTTATGAGAAGATCACTATCATGTCATTGTGACTGGTGATGGTCACTATGATATCCATCTGGTGCATGAGATATTCTCCAGTCACCAGGACATTATAGTGATATTTTCCAGTCACAAGGACATTGTAGTGCTCTTCTCTAGTCACCAGGACATTATAGTGATCTTCTCCAGTCATCAGCACATTATAATGATCTTCTCCAGTCACCAGGGAATTATAGTGATATTCTCCAGTCACTAGGACATTAAAGTGATATTTTCCATTCACCAGGACATTATAGACATAGTGATCTTCTCCAGTCACCATGACATTATGGTGGTCTTCAGCAATCACCAGGACATTGTAGTGCTCTTCTCTAGTCACCAGGACATTATAGTGATCTTCTCCAGTAACCAGGACAGTATAGTGATCTTCTCCAGTCACCAAGTCATTATAGCGATCTTCTCCAGTCACCAGGACAGTAAAGTGATCTTCTCCAGTCACCAAGCCATTATAGTGATCTTCTCCAGTCACAAGGACAGTATAGCGATCTTCTCCAGTCACCAAGCCATTATAGTGATCTTCTCCAGTCACCAGGACATTATAGTGATCTTCTCCAGTCACCAGGGCATTATAGTGATCTTCTCCAGTCACCAGGACATTATTGAGATCTTCTCCCGTCACCATGACATAATAGTGATCCTGTCCAATCACTAGCGCATTTAAGTGGTCTACTCTTATCTGTATACTAATGAACTCAAAATCGTTCAATTTTTTTTTTGTCGTGTTTTGAAATCCCGGACCTGCGCAGATATGTACAATGCACTTCCTTTTTCCGGTCTCGTTTGTATGAAACTTTGAGTAAAATATATATTTATCAGTCTAGTATAAAATAGGAAGGAACGCGCAATACCAATTTCATTTTTAATAATTCCTTGATATGAAAAAACATTACCTGATGATAGCGTTTCTTTGTTTACATTGCATATGACGTCACAACTAAAATCCCTAACAAAAGAACCAAAATCGGAAACGTTCCGGTATTTCTGTTTCTTTTTTTTAACAAATATTTAAGTTACAAAAAAATAATTCATACAGACTTCGTCCCCATTTACAGGTAATGCCTGCCTCATATTATTACATAGTCAGACTTACTATACAAATCCTTGCACTGATGTATTATGGACATTTGTTGGATTTGAGTCTCATGGCCCCAGCAAATCGCAAAAAAGGGTGTCAGATGTCAGAGAAATATTGATCTTATTCTGAGAGAATTTTTTATTCAAAACAAACTGTCTTGTGTACCACTTGAAAGTGGTCTGCAATGATGTGTAAAAAAAAAACCTGAAAATACTAGGGGGAAGATCACTAAGAAGTTTTTTCTTCTTTAAATGTATATGACCTAATGGTGATAAGGTTATAACCAATTACATGTACTTCAATGGCTCCCACTCATGACAATGTATTTATAAATCTTTTGATGTAATTTTGGGGCTCAGATAATTTTTGATGCAGATTAATCAAGAAAACCACTTTGTAATGTTTCAAAAGATTTCCAACTCTTCTTCAGATATCATTAAATGTAATTTGTTAGATTGTTCCCTAAAAGTATATCAGACATATATTTTGGCATAAGTGTTGACATTTGGCAGAGTTCACAAGAAAAACAAAAGTATACTAAGTAATTTTGCACAATCTTTGATGACAGAAATATGACAAGAAACTGTTGATTAATTATGTGTTTTAATTACTAACAGCTTATCATTGCTAAGCAACAAGAATACATAGAAGAGAAATATAAAGTAACAATATAGCACTTATTCCATATATCTACATCTAGGACAATCTACAGCTAACAACAGTATATATAGATCAACTAAAAATGTTCCCTATTTTGTCTATACCTTATAAATCTCTGATTAAGCAGGGAAAAAATTGTTTAAATGTTTTTAATGTAGTATTCTTAATCATTTCTGCTAAAGGTAATTCACTGTTTTTGATATAGAGTATATATATATTTACATATTATTTTTTTTTAATTTCATAGAGGGATTATGTCTTCAACCCAGAGACCTGATCGCTGACCTGCCAAAAAGTCTACTCCTTGTTAAAGGATTTTTTTTTGGCAAGATCTTCATAAATAAACTAAGAGGCCCAAGTGGTCTCAGTAGTTGCATACATTAAAACAGATCATACATGTATAATCAAATCTTCACCATGGTAGGAGTCCAAGACTTAATCTGATTATTTGAAAAACTGACATTATTCACCCCATCTGCCTGTATATGTGATAAGATTGTCAGTATTTTGTTGAAGGGAAGCAGTTTTCCCTTTGTACATGTTTGTGTCATCCAACAAAATTTCTCATTTTTAAAGGACAAACAGTTGCCTATAATTGCTTACATCCACTTCATTTGAACTTTGGAGGATAGTTGTCTCATTGACAATCATACCATATTTTCTAATTTTTAACTGAATTTACAAGTGTAATAAAAGTTGTGTGAAACAAATCATATATACAAGTAAAATCTAAGGAACCCAGGTATAATAATTTTAAATACAAAGTCTTCTATGATAGAGTATTATATAGATATAATTGATTGTAACTTTTAAGTGACAACAGTCGTAACATATCATCTTCATTATACGTCAGCAGAGGTTACCAAATATCATAATTTTATTTTTATCATATTATGCCTGAAGGTTAAAGAATATCATTAGCCTTAAAAAAGAATATGAAAAATTTCTCTATTATTTTGGAAATTTATTGTGGGTAGTAAATGTCTTTTTTGGTAAAGTTTTGTTTTTAGCTTGTTTTAACATACATTTCCTTTCATTTATATCCATAAAGGTAGAATTTAGAAACTTCTATCAAAAAGGCATTCACATGTAATCAAAATTTTTGTACTTTTTAAAAAAAATAGAAATTACCATATCTGTAATCTATATGTTAGCTAAAATTTAATTTATTCTCAAATATATGACAAAAAGAATTTGATACAATTTCATTATGAAAACATATAGCTTTTTAATAAATGTATAACCATGAACTCTATGGAAACTGTATAATAGATAGGAAATCTAATGGTCAGTGATCACAACAAAATGTACCTAATTCCCTCACCTTATAAATGGGAAGTGCCAAGTAATTTGTCATTTTTACAAATTTATCCATAAATATCAAATTTTGGTAAAAATTGACATGATTACACCTGAGATGGTCAGATAAAGGACAATATGATAGATGGTTTATTTGAACTTTATTTCATATTCAACAGATTTGATTATTTAACAATTCTAGCAAAGGTGTCTCTCTAAAAATGCTGAAGGGATAAATTTTGTTATAGATGTAGACATTCAATGTTGTCTGTGAGCAGTGGGGGATCCAGTGGAATCCCCCTATTATTTGAACGATCAATGCATTTGAATGAGGACATATGATTGGAATTCCCTCTTTATCCTGGGTAGGGAACCGCCCTTTTGAAAATTGCTGGATCAGCCCCTGGTGACAGTGAAGGAATACATCATTTTATGAAGGAATATATCATTTTATTATAATCATTTCAAAGATTTTCTCTACTTTTTATCTTATTTAAGCTTTTCATGGCAGATTAATTCAAATGGTTTAAGTTCAAGCTGGGACTTCATAATAACAAATATATTAGGCCCAAGGTTCCATTCTAATGGGGTGTGCTTGAAACTTCAATTGAACAGTGATGTGGGAAAATATTTGATATATAACAGGACCGTCACAAATCAGCAACACAACAATGTGTTTTGTGCAAAAAAATATCATGTGACAGCCATGGAAAACTGGCAAAAAGACAAATGTTGTTGCAAAAAAAGAACACAGATTTTGCAAATTTACATCAAGATTGTCCAATTTGGCATTAAAAAGCTAATAGTATTAGTGATACTTTCAACATTAAAAATTCAAATAATATTTCAACATTTAAATTTCAAAGCAAACCTAGCACTTTAAAATTTGAAAATTTTGCTCTCTCCAGAAATATAGTAGCTCACTCAAAAAGAGTACTAAATTGTGTATAAAATTAAAGAATATGTAAATAAAATAAATTTGAAAGTAAAGTACTGACTGAATTTCTGATAAAATAATTGATTCGAACATTTTCAGGCTTTTAATTTAATATCTTAAAATTTTCTGTTATGTTTGAAACAATTGATTATGATTTTTTATATATATAATTGATAGTAAATTTTTTATTTCTTTTAATGTCAAACTTTATTGACATATTAAAATGTATCACAAAATGAATCTTTGAAATTAATCAAAACATGCCATAAGGTTACAATGTATGAGATATTATGTCGACTTTTATGGTTAAATATATATTACTTTATGTAAATGATATAAAATTTTTGTCTTGTTAGTTTATGAACACAATACAATATATTACCGTAGTGAAAATATTTCCTTTTAAAGTCAATTAGGACTTGCATGAGTTCAAATAACAATAACAATATACATGTAGTACAATGTAAGAACGGAATGCATAAAACACGACAAAACACAAAGATCAATCTTTGTTACTATGGTGATAACATTTGAACAGTTTCCATGGTAACTCTAATCTTTATGTAATACAGCCTTTTACAACATTTATAGTTGATACTTGATCAATTAACTCACCATGTATTCATGGAATACATGAAATTTAAATATAGACTACCGGTAGTTTAGTTGAACTTTTGGTAACATTCTTCAAAAATACAGGCCAATTTATTTTGAAGTGGTTTTAGTTGTAAAAAAATAAATGAAAAAACTAGATTATAAACAAGTTGATCCTCTCTGATTTGGATTTAATTTGCATTATTTTAATAAATGATTTTTTTTTTTAATTATCATTTTATCTTTCAGATGATGATTTAAAAAAAGGCAAACTGAGAACATGTAACAATGGAGTCCAAGAGGGTTCTGTTGCAAAAATGACAATTAAAGCAGAGAAGCAAGACACCCAAAAGCATGCATGACAGTTTGTTAAATGTTATTAACAATTTACTGCCAATTCATAAATAAATGTGATGTTTTAATAACCAGTAATGAAACAAATTGTTTATATCTTAGTCTTTTGGTCTTTATGGAGAGTTGTCTCATTGGCAATCACACCACATCTCTTTATTTCTATATTCAAGTTTAACATTGAATTACATCAAAACTTTTTTTTGCCTTGTTGTAGGTGTAGTCCACTTAAATATGCACATCAATATATAATATATAATAATATAATCAATGTCATATTTTTGTCCGCAGTTGCTTATGCTTTTGTTTGCAACAATTAATACTGAATCTGTGGTACTTAAACATTCAGCATTTGAATTAGCTATTTTAATTCTATAATGTTTCATGAGTATCATCTCCTTTGTTTCACTGCAATGGCTTTCTGTCTGTGTTTTTCTTGGACTTGTTTGAAATGTTGCAGTAGGTCTAGGAAGTTAAGGTGAGATACAAAGGGTCTCTGATCACCTGCTGATGATTTTGTCTTTTGCCTACCAAAAAAGAAAAAATATTGTTTTTATTAAGTCATTTATGAAACAACTTCATTTTAATTATTGACATAATAGATAATCCATATATGTTGGGATTAAGTTCTTACATCCATGCATACAGATATCCTGGTTGTCAAAAACATATTCTATAAGCTGGAAGTCCTAACTCAAATTGACGTCAAATTACAATACACAGTGGAAGATCCTCTAGGATTTTCAAAAAGGGGGAGGGGGTTGTTGCTGGAAAAAGTCAGGAAAATGTACTAAAAAATACATGATTTTTATGCTCAAAAAGGGGTCCCTTTAATTGAAAACATTTACAGCAGGCAATCATTAAAGTATACTAGTTATCAGTTGTGCTACCCTTCAGGATAGGTGAGCTTACAAACAAATGTGTACTTCTTCTCTTAACTCTCCTTCTCATCTGTTACAGTATATGTCAGAAATATCTGTTCAGAATCTGAAGCTTTAATTAATATTAACCAGTGTCTAACTTACAGTGACTGTTAGAAAATTAAAACTTAAATTTAACGACAATCAGTAGTAGGTGACACACTTAAGGTTTGGTAGTAGACCACAATAAATCCTTAGGTTAATTAGGATCAGAATTAATTAACAAACACAATGACAATTTAGACAAAAGCAGGGTTTAGTCACGTTTCTCCAACATTTGATAATAAGACTACAACAACATAAGGGATTAGGGGGTCCTCAAAAAGGACTGGCATCGTGATAATTACATGTAATTCACCTATATCAAGTCTTAACTAAAATATTGTAAAAAGGGATATTGTTAAAAAATATTTATATCAAAACATTAACAAACCATATATTTTTGGTCGAGTATAACCTGAAACGGTTACGTAATTATTTTCATCTGTATTAATTTACAAAATTAAAAATGTTATTCTATTACTTGATATAGTTTTGTATTTGTGTTACATGTAGATGTTAAAATCTAAACCGATGCAAAACAGCCAAGTTTTATTTATGTAAAAAGTCACCAAAAGCGATTGTCTTCTGGTGCGAAGAACCATATATCTACCTAGTCGTTCTGTCTGGATATCACTAGAGCCGAAGCCAGTTTTTGTGGTATGCTGTCTTAGCAGATGAAATAGTCAGTCGTATATCTGTCCACTTTTTCCACAAAAACAGAGTTGATACAAATTGGGTACATAACGTCGCGTCGTGATCTATATAGTGTTTAACTGTGGGAACTGGCTAGGTGAATATTGTGCACTACTAGTATTTTCGATTTGTTACTTAAGCTTTGGACAATTAATGCAAGTTGACTAAGAATTTTGAATAAACTGTATCGGTGATAATAAGCTGAGTTTTGTACTTTTATATAAGATTAATGACTCAAGATATATAAATTCTTAATAGCTCTCAAAATATAAAATGTTAATTTTTATTCAAGATCGCAACATTATAATCTATAATACATTATTATGAAAAATAGAGAACAAAAATGCTTCCTGCCGTACGGTAACGGATACTGGATGTGTAGTGATTGATAATTTAGTCTTTGTTGCTTGTTTATGTATGTTTATGTACAGTTTTTTTATTGTTCTGTTGCACCAATGTCTCAAGATAAGGGGAAGTGTTGGAGCCTGTAATTCGGTGGTTGTCGTTGCTGTGTAATATATCGTTTTTCGTTCATTATATTGTACATAAATTAGGCCGTTAGTTTTCTCGTTTGAATTGTTAAACATTTGTTTTCTCGGGTCCTTTTAAAGCTGATTATGCGGTATGACTTTGCTCATTGTTGAAGGCCGTACGGTGATCTATATTTGTTAATGTCTGTGTCATTTGGTCTCTTGTGAATAGTTGTCTCATTGGCAATCATGCCACATCTTCTTTTTTATGTATAATTGTTAACTTCTGTTTTATTTGGTCTCTTGTAGAGAGTTGTCTCATTGTCTTTAATACCATGCACATCTTTTTTTTTATATAAAATAAAAAATTACATCACTTTGTTAGACTATATGGACTTTTACAATTTTGGGAGACTATTAAAAAATATATATATCTTTAAAAAATATATACCTTTTTAACAATATTTTGGTCAAGAACAGGTGAATTACAGGTAGATATCAAGATCCAGTCCTTAAGAGGACCCCATAATCCCTAATGTTGTTTTAGTCTAATTACCAAATGTTGGAGAAACGTGACCACACCAAAAGCAGTACTGTAGGTAAAGAAAATCTGTGGTATTCAAAGATAAAGCTCAGAAAAAAATATTGCAAAAATATTTTTAAAAAACTGTATCTTCCTGGTACTTAAATATACTCTTAAAAAATCTTAAGTCTACTCTTGAAAAAACTTCAAACTTAAAATTTCTCTTTAAAAAATCTTCAAGCTTAAAAAATCTACTCTTGAAAAAATTAAAAAAATTCCTAATAAAACAAAGACATTGCAACCACAGAGTTTGATAGAGTTTTAAATTATAATACTTTTCTTCCAAACTTTATTTGAATGCATCTCATTGCAGCTATTGCAGTGTAAATTTTTAAATGAGGCACACATAATAAAGATAAATTGGTATTCTGTGTCATTTGGTCTCCTGTGAAGAGTTGTCTCATTTGCAATCATACCACATCTTCTTTTTTATATGATAATTAATATTTCAAATTCACTACTGGTACAATATATTTGGTCTCTTGTGAAGAGTTGTCTCATTTGCAATCATACCACATCTTCTTTTTTATATGATAATTAACATTTCAAATTCACTACTGGTACCATATATTTGGTCTCTTGTGAAGAGTTGTCTCATTTGCAATCATACCACATCTTCTTTTTTATATGATAATTAACATTTCAAATTCACTACTGGTACCACATATTTGTCATCAACCCAAATTGAAAAAGTCTTTTTCAAGATCAGATTTATCATCAGCAACTGGGAAGACCGTTATTCCATTGGTCAAACTACAATACACTTTATCACTATTTAGAAATCTGTCCTGGTCAATCGTAGAAACTGACCCGCATACAACAATCACTTTTCCATTGTGGTGTTATATATTATGTATTATGTATTATGACATTAACATTTTACAGGAACCTTTGTGATGTCCAGTAATGGTGGAAAAATAGTAAAAAGTAAACCTATATTGCTATAAGAATACCCTTAGAATAATTTCTTCATTTGCTAAGACTTCAGGAAGAATAACCAAAACCAAACTATGCAAACCAATCAAAAGAAACAATTTATTCTGGGGGATAGCATTTATCTGAAGTAACTGCGAAAGAAACTAGAAAGAAACTATGTTGTCGTCCTCAACAATTCTACAACTCTTCATCAAATCAAATCAGAAGTCAAAAGTTGACCAGCTAATCAACACCATGCTAATTAAATCCCAAAATCGATAACTTGTCTTTCACAGGGCAGGATAGAGGTCAAGAGGTAAAATTCAGTTTAGGTCTGACATATTTATAAGCCCATGTGCTCATTAATGTTTCTTCTCTCATAAAAATATCACTTAATATAGCAATGATAGATTTTATAAATTATGAAAGTTTTAGATGTGCTTATAATTATATTGTTATTACTTCTAAAAGCACACCAGCTGCTGATTAATTGGCTTTACCATATAGTTTATCACAACTAATTTCAATGATTAAGATTTCATTAACTATACGCACTGGTTTATAATTATTATAAGCAGATTCTAGCTTAGCTTCATTTCAAGATGACTCATTTGTCAATACACTTCATTTGTGACACTCCCCCTTTTTTACATGTATATATTTATTTTTTATTCTTAAGCCTTTTTTTTCTAGGCTACACTTATCCAAACTTCCTATTATGATTAACCACAAAAGTGACGATTTCATCTCCTCTAATCCACAAACAACGTAAATATATAAACCTGCGTATAATTCATATTTGTTATTTTATGAATCACAGCTAATAATATATTGTTTTAGAGTGTCAGCATTCATCTTATTTACATATGAAATTATGGCAATTTAGAATTATGAATAAATATGTAATTTTATATATCATATGTTAGATTATTATAAATGTGTTGGTGTGGTGACGATAATATAAACAGGTGCTCTCTTCACACCTGTATTTGTTTATCCCTAAAATATTCCAACACATTTATAATACTAACGTGAAAATGAAAGTATTAATTGCATTTCATACTCCAGTGAAAAGGCGAATTTTTAACAAGACATGTGAGAAATAAAAGTTTGTTAATTTTAGATATTCCCGTATCCTTGAGTGATACATGTATGTCTACTGAGGATTTCTTTGTCATCTGTCTGTTATCTTTTCTTAAAAGATAATGAAGCACGACAAGCTAGTCAAAGTCTGTGGCTTATAAATTCCTTTGCTGAATGTTTTAATATTCAAATATTTCTAAAGGTACACAAGTAAGTTCCTTCTCAACTGAAATCAAATAAAAAATGTGCATGAAAAACATTACCCAAAAGTAACCAAGTATATTCAAATTCTGTAGCTTATATCATTCCTTTGCCAAATGTTTTAATAGTCAAACATTTCTAAAGGTACAAAAGTAAGATGACAAAAATTACCCTTTCTTAACTGAAATTTAAGAAGTGTGAGTTTGGTCCTACATCATAAACATTACCCTGAGATATATAAAACATTGGTCCCCATTTGAATAAAGACATTATAAATCAAAATTATTAAAATTAAGACCTCATGGTCACAAATGTCACAAAAGCAAAGTATTTGCATTGTATGTGATGGTAAAGCTGATTTCCAACAAATCAAATCAAGTATGAAAAATTTCTTTCAAAGTACAAAAGGAGACAATATACCATGTTATCAGAAGAAAACTACATTATTTAGTTTGTAATGACCCATTTAAGTATATACTGATGACAGGTTAACGCTCCAATTACCTCCCATCAAAGTTAATTATGTGTGAATTATCTCCCTTTAATCCTCTTTCATGTGATATATGATACAGTATAAATTGCCACCCAATTAGATATCCAGTTTATATTGATTTTGCTCACATGGTTTGTAAATTATAAACAGTGATGTTTCCAGTCTATTTGATCTCAGTAATGATAGCCACTAGGACTAAATGTCAACAAAATATGGGTGTCAAACACATTAGGCCTATGGTTATCATCTTAGATCATATCTTTTGCCTAAAAAGTAATCATAACATTTTTTCACATAAAACTGTTTTATGAGTGGGAGACAAAATGTATTAACTTAGGTTTCATAATACTTCTGATTTTTCTACTCTATTGTACATGTTAGATCAGAAATGTTAATACAAAACAAATTTGATTTTTTTTAAAAGTATATAAGGATGAATTATTTTCAAGTTTTACAAAAGTTCTTTTGAAATAGGCATTTACATATTTCATATAAATATGTCAAAATTTAGCATATATGTGAGTGGGGGAGGAGTCTGTCTGCTGCATTTTTAAACTAGAGGGGTGCAAGTTAGTGTCTCTCACATGATAAAAATATGCTACAGCCTACGTGTATATCTTTAAAAACAGTCACACCCACCATCTTTATCTCTTTAATTTATCAAACCTATAGCTAAAAATTTCAATTTAAATCTGGTAACCAGTAGTCATTTCAGGCAAATATGCCTTAAGAGAGTTCAGTGACCATTTCCTTATAAACTCTACTGACCATTTCAAAACTAAAGAGGTGATGATTTTTCTCCAGTTCTGCTGAAAAAACTTTTTTTACAAGACGTTAAAAGTAAAAACTCATGGTCTTCTGATTTTGTTTTAGGTAATTGACTCATTAGGGTGTAAAAGACTACTGCAGGGGAAGAGAAGATACAGCCATTTTTTACAAGGTGTTTCTAACCTAGGATAAAGGAGAGGTTCCAATTATAGGTCCCCATTCAAATGTATTAATTGTCTTATTTCTCAAGTGAAACCTGTTGACAAAATTGTATTACATCATCAATTGCTTTGATTCCCTAAATCCTAGCCCTAAAATTACAAAACTTTATCCCACAATCTAAATTATATAACACATTCTATTTTCATGTTAAATTACTCAACCACTTCATTGTTTCTCATGAAACTTACATCATATAATTAATCAGCATCCCATACCAATTTCAAAAGAAGTGTTATGTTTCAGATAATTTACATCAAATAATTTGTCTGTCTGTCTGAAATAATAGTTTTATGTCAGTCATCAATTTTATTGTGACGTAATTTGTATAATCAATTTCAAAATCAGTTACAAAATCTAATCAGTTTCAATGAGTATTGAAAATATTTATACATTTTATTGCCCAAGAATGTTGGCTGTTTTTGCTGACTTGCATTCGTAATATCCTTTATCTGAAATATTAAACTGTTGAAACAGAGATATGTCTTGCCTGTATGAATTTTTATAGTATAATGCACATGCTGAAATTAAAATTGCAACACTTTAACATTAGCAAAATTTCCAAAGTCAATGAAACATTACTGGAGTAGGCCCAGGGAAATCAGCACAGGGTAAAAACATGGCAATTTTAGGACTAACTCACTTACCACAAGCAGTCCCCTTAAACTAACCCAATCACAAATTTTAACATTTAAACTATGCAAAAGTTTCACGAACCATGAACAAGGGCTGGGGTAAAAAAATAACCATGGAAATGAGATGTGTCATTGCTGATATAACACCAAATTGTGTCATTATTTCTAACTTTGTACCTTCTAGAAAGTAAAAACATTACAGTATTTTTTTGTGATTGAACAATGTTTCATCAAAGAAACACTTCAAATTTTGGTTTATAAATTTCAGACAATCTCTGTTTTATCTAATTCTTACATACCGCAAATTGCACAAAACGAAACAAAATCTACTTTAGTCAATCAGTTGTGTGATAGGCATTTACTTGAGCACACATTGAAATACATTTTTTGTCCTAATTTGTCTATCATAAAATGGCAATTATTATTTAATTTTACACTACAAACTATAACAGACCTTTTTTTCAGTTTAATGATTTTTCAAAGAGTATTATGTAGAATATTTCTTCCCAATAAACACAACTTACCATAATTGCATAAGTAAATTTTTCATTTTCATCATTGAAATAAAATTAAAAAGTTTTGAATCATGTATGACATAGAATAGAATGTGAAGTCAAACATAACCAAAGTTATTATAAAATCATATAATGAAGGTCAGGGTTATCAAAATGTTGTGGAACTATTTTGTACATTTTTTAAAGAGAATGACAGCAGTAAAATAATAAATATTGACTTTATAAAGGTCACTCAAGGATATAATATAGGTCACTATGACCAAATTGTCACAGATATTTTGATGTAAATTTTAAGCAGACAGACTATAGTGGTGACTATAACTGATACACTATTCTGAGCATCTAATTTCAAAAAAATATCAAAGTCACTCTACCATAAAAGGTAGGTCAAGGTAAGCAATTTTGCCAATCAATGTAATTACTTCATGTCATCCTGTGGTCTAGAGAAACAGAATTTCAGAATTTTGAAAAGATTTAATATCAAAACATGAAACACCAAGCATACATCAAAAGCTTGAATTGCAAATCTTCAATGAATGAGAGCTATTAAATGTTAGCAAAGGGTTTATAAAAAGCATCAATGATGGACCATGGTACAAGCTTACTGTAAATTTTTATAGTATATGCACATTATTAAAAATGAAATGACAATACTTTAACATTAGCACGACTTTCAAAGTCAGTGAACCATTACTAAGGGAGCAGGGCTAATTAGCCCCTGGAAATGTGGACAATTCTACAAGGTGTCAGACCACCAATTAAAAGTCCCTATCTGTTCAACCAAATTTTGCAATTTTCATAGCTTTCTAAAAATTTTATCTTAAGTTTAACCTCTTACAAACCAGGTATGTCCTGAATCGTACAGGTATCAATTTTTTTCATGCCAATTTTCAACATACCTTTAAAGCCATATAAGAAAGAAGAGACCTTCCGAACTGATGTACCACTAAAAATAACCCCTGGTTTTCTTGAAATCTTAAATTAGTATACTATGGAGCGCATTTATTCTCAAATTTTAATGTCAACTCATAGACAAGTAAATTTGGGCTCAAAATGGTCTTAAGGGGGTACGCGGGTCTAAATCATTTATATAGGATTTCTCTATATTTTTCTATAAATGAACTTTATCTTATAGTTTTAATAGAAAAATAAAATAACAAAATGGGGTCACCGTTCATTTGCGCTCACAATCTGCCTTCGAAAGAAGCATACATCTTTGTAAAAGTGTTTCTTTTCTGTTGAACTAATAGGAGAAATAAAGGTAATATCGAAATAAAAAAAAGAAATTTATTACAGAAATCGCTCAAATTTTACAATAATTTAGTTTAAGTACAGCATATATCGAAATTATATTAAAAAATATAGGTCACTGATGAGTTAAAAGAGATATTTCAATATTAAAGCCAAAAAATGGCATTTTTCCACCAAAGGGAGATAATTTGGAACTTTTTCAATGATGTTTACATTTTAAAAGTCATCTGGGGCCAACACGAATTAATTGTTTTGAATGTTTGTTGTACCATATGATAAAGTAACAACTACAAAAGGTAATGAATAAAATTTGTAATGAAAAACAAATCTTTAATTTTTTTCTGAAATTTTTATACCCTCGAGCCTCCTTAATATATTTCTCTTTCACCAAAAGTTTCATTTCTGCAAATTTGTTGGGTAGTTTAAGTAAACAATGACATCAAATGCACTATTTTTTGTCCAATTTGGCCTACTTTCACATACGTTCTAAATTTGAGGGAGCAATTGGTGGTGTGACACCTCTACAACTACTGTAAAATGATTGTGAATAAGTTTATGATTACACAAATTTTGTGTTATGTTAACAATATGACTAATTATAAATTATTTTCAATAATGTGACTTTGTTATGAGACAGGAAGTCACTTCAGAGATAAAAGTCACATGACAATATAATGACAGGAAATACTTCAAACCTGCTTGTTTAAAATTAATGATTTAACCTCCAGTAATTCAGGTTAGCCTAAGAGGACCAGGAAAATCGTAACATATCACGTCACGACTGAACAATACCTCCCTTCAGTAGGATCTATATACAGAGTGTACTTAGTAAGACATAGCTAAGATTATATCTGACAAAAATTTGGAGCAACTTTCCATTGTTAGAAAGATCAATGTACTAGTTAATATAATAAAAGCACTGAGATGCATATATATGATTACACATATTTGTGGTTACAAAAAATTGATCACTTGCCTAAGTTTTTGCTGTCTACCATTTTTTATAAATGAATCCAAGTGTTAGCCATAAGCAGGTCCAAACCATAGATGTTAAATATTTTATGTAAGACCCACAATCACTAAAGGTGCATTAAGGGAGTTGAAGCCACAACAGAACATTATGGTTATGAGGATGTACTTATATTAAAAAGTTTAAACACGTCAGTGTATTATTTGCAATTTAAATATACAAAAAAAAAATTAAAAAAAAAATTTCATTGAATATTGATCCAAAAATGGCCTCTACCTTCTACACTATAATAATTCAATAAGGTTAGCCGACCATTTTCTGACCAAGTGTACATGCTAGCTGACCATTTTCTGACCAAGTGTACATGCTAGCTGACTATTTTCTGACCAAGTGTACATGCTAGCTGACCATTTTCTGACCAAGTGTACATGCTAGCTGACCATTTTCTGACCAAGTGTACATGCTAGCTGACTATTTTCTGACCAAGTGTACATGCTAGCTGACCATTTTCTGACCAAGTGTCCATGTTAGCTGACTATTTTCTGACCAAGTGTACATGCTAGCTGACTATTTTCTGACCAAGATTACCTCTCATTCTTTAAGGCTAACTGATTGTTTACCTCTCAAAGCTCACCAGTTAGCTGACTAATTTTTTCTAAGCTTACCTCTCAAGCCTTAAGTCTAGCTAATTTGAGACTAGCTGATTTTTTTTATCTGATCAAGCTTACATGCTAGTTGACTTTGTTCTAACAAACTTACTTATCATTCATCAAGGCTAGCTGATAATGTGGTATACAGTCCAGTCGATATCGTAACAATTTAAACGCCTCTGATTGTGGTAACAACATTAATAGTCCATATAAACTCTTGATTAAATCTTGGTTATTCTGAACATCTAATAACTGTAAACGTAGATCTGGAAAGAAACAATAATGAAAACTTAAGCTTTAAAATTCAGTTTATTGTATAAAACAAGATATACTTTAACGATACACATTATTGCTATTTTGAAATTGTTCCGCTTGACCCAAGAATCTGTACGGCTTGAACTTTTGACGTCATACAACAATCACTTTTCCATTGTGGCGTCACATTTTGTTATTATGATGTCAAAATTTTATTGGAACTTTTGTGATGTCCAGTAATGACAGACAGACAGCTATAAGGTGTATATTTGATTTTCAAGATAATCCTGTGATAAGTTTTTACAGCAATGGATTTGACCTTAACGGTGTGGTAGTAGATGATTTTGTTCTTCACAGCATTCCTTTCATGTGTATTTTGTTACTTATATCAATCTGTTGCCACTGGCCACATCCTTTGTAGAGTAAACAAGAAACAATGAGTTCTTGAACAATCATTGCAAAATGCTACATAAAAATGCTACCAGTGAACAACATTTATATTATTGCACCAAACTGGGGCAAAACATTATAGTGTTCCCTCTATATTTCTATTTTCATTCAAATTGATAGCATAAAACTTTTCTGTTATCTTTGTTAAAACTGGTACTATTCTTCCCCTTTTCAGTTTTCTTGTTTTTGTAGAAACAAATGGCATCAGTACACACATACCGGTAGATGGCATTAATAGACCAGTGAAAGTTTGTATTTTCAAATTTTGATGTTTTCTTCATCAATTGAACTGTATACACAATTTCTACTCGTAAGGATAAATGTATTAAAATAATGACTTTTAAAACAAGACCAATACAGAGTCTGGACCTGCATCTCTGCATGCAATTGATTGCGATAAAGTGTAGGCTGACACTTAACTGATCATTCCCTTCCATTAAAGTCAAGACAAATTATGAAGAAAATTTTCCTTGAACAATGAGGGTTGTAAAAATTCAAACTATCGACAAACAGCAAGTGGCTGCACGGCAGATGTTAAAATTGCTTAACATGCTACAACCAATCATTATCAAACTGCGGTTAAATCATTAAATAATTTCCTTTCATAGAAGACAAGAAAAACAGAATAAGGAAAATATTTTTTGTACAAAAAGTTTTGTGTGATGCACAAGGAAGTGGATGCAATGAAGGTGTCAAATTTACATTCCATATGCAACTCAAATTAATGCAGACCAAATATAAAATCATTCCCTTTCATAGAAGCCCAGTGAAGTTTTACCAAAATCTTCCTTGTGTGGTAAAATTTCAAACTATCAGCAAACAGGAAGTGGCAGCAACTCAACATAACGAAGCTGCAGACCAAATATCAAATCAATCTCTTACATAGAAGTTAAGAAAAGTTTGACGAAATATTCTAGGCAAGTTGTACGTACCTTGTAAACCTTTATATATAATACATGTTTATATAGATTAATACAACATAAAATAAGTCTGATAGTGATAGAACAAAACTTCATACAACTAACAAAATATGGGTTCAGTTTTGGTAAACTTTACCTGGTATGATCTGAGGTATAGACAAGTCAATATGACCTAAGTTAAAGTCACACATTGTAGTAATTTTTTTTATCAACATATGGTTGGCGATCATCTCAGAAAATGATTGGCTGAGTTTCAAGGTTAAAACCTTCATAAGCTTTTACTGGACTATATAATAGAATCAAGGAAGCAGGTTTTAGAGAAATTGACAACTTTACTTTCTCCTTTGGCAACTAAATCACTAACTCATTACAGTGGGACACACTAATGAAATGGTCATATTTGTTTAATCAGGCAATGTATCATTTTTCATCATTTCAAAGCAGATGACTTCACCTTTAATCTGAACAATGATATATTGTAAATATTTTACTTACATGCAAATATAGGAGACTCTATCAGCTGAACCAGCTTATCAATTTCTTTGAGGAAATCTACAGTAACTTCTAAATCACCACTAAAGACAGAGTCAAGGAAAATAATATTTGTCACACAATCATTAAGTTATGATATAAAAGCATGAGGTAAATAATCTGACAAATTTGCTGAATGGGAAAATTATCATTAGAATGTTTTAAGGATGTACAGTTAACTAAATAATTTTAAGAATTAGGGGATACAAACTACATATAAATAATTGGGTCTTCATCTTTTAAATTTTGAATCATATAATTATGATAAATTTTCTTCTGTGTTTCATTTGGCTCAACATCAGCTATTTTCTTTATAATAAACAATTCTGATTTTTGTTTTACAAGTTTGACTTAAATCTCATTTAATTTTTTCAGAATAATCAGTTCAAAATTAAATCATTTACAAATATGTACTTATCATTTGTACAGATTATTGGCAGATCAATGTTAAAAATGGTTTAAACCAAAAACTTCTTGTTATTTCAGACTTTTTGGAATGTCTGTCTGCCGGAATAGAAACTTTGCAAAGGGGAGATAACCTAAAGTTTTGTTTTAGATTTAATCGTGGTGTTTTTTGATGAAATCATGTGATTTTTACCTTAGTCGGCTAAAGATTTGACACTCATATTCTTGCAAAAATAATAAAAGTCAATTCAAGATTTCTTGCTGAACATCATGATCCTGGTGCAATATTCCATAAATAATCAGAATTGTTTTAATCATGAGAGGATACAATGTCTGAAGCAGTTGACAGGCATGACTGTAGTTCTGTGACAGGAAACACAGTGAGACTGTTGCTATGGGACTGTGACACCATGACATATACAAGTTACAAAATAAGGAACAGCTATCCTGTAAAAAATACAAGTAACGAGATTTAAACTAATAGTATTGTAGGTCAGAGACACAATGTTAATGTTAAGGTACAAATATACCAGTAGTGAAAAAAAATATCATAGAAGAATACCAAAGACAATAATTGA
Source organism: Mytilus edulis (assembly GCF_963676685.1). NCBI lineage: Eukaryota > Metazoa > Mollusca > Bivalvia > Mytilida > Mytilidae > Mytilus > Mytilus edulis. Next base: position 16,410,465 of record NC_092348.1, on the reverse strand, counting down.
ATACAAAACTGAGAGTGAAAACAAGGAATGTGTCAAAGAGACAACAACCCAACAAAGAGCAAGAAACAGGGAATGTGTCAAAGAGACAACAACCCAACAAAGAGCAAGAAACAGGGAATGTGTCAAAGAGACAACAACCCAACAAAGAGCAAAAAAATGCCAAGGACAACCAATGAGTCTTCAACACAGCTAGAAAATGTTGTTTGTTACAAGAAGTTAAGTTAGATTGCTGATATGGGAAAAATAACAAGTAAAAATGACACATAATTAAAACCACATTGAAAAAGAATTTATAATCATCTATTCTAACATTTGAATCAGACTTCTTTTAAACTGAGTTTTTCTATGCTTATTGCTGTGTTGTTTGTTTTTCCCCATTGGCTAGATGTATAGGGGACAGGTTGAGATCTCACAGTACATGTTTAAACCTGCCACATTTTATCCCTGTCCCAAGTCGGGAACATCTAGCCTTTGTTTTTGTTGTGTGTTTTTTTAATTTTGGTTCATTTGTATGTTTTGGAGTTTAGTATGGTGTCCATTTGGCTGAGCTAGTTAACATTTTTGATTGGGGCCAGCTGAACACTGCCTCCAGGTGTGGGATTTTCTAGCCTCATATCTCCTCTTTTTTTGCTTATGAATACGTAATTGCAAATGTTAGCTAAAAACATTCATAGAGCAAAGAATAACATTTTAGTTTATTCAATAACATTATAGTGAAATAAAGCTTCACAAGAAAAGTTTGAAAAACATTTACCTGAGAATTTAAAGTTTTGAGTTGGCTTCTCAAACCAAACAATTCAGTTGAGGTTAATAATATTGTGTTCAGTGTTTGCACCATCTTCTTGGCAAAGTCTAAATCTTCCTCTATAACAAGGATTTTAGAAAATGACTGGAAAATATCTTCTGCATTCAGTAAATGGGACAATTGTCTAAAAAATAGGGATAAAACAAACATATTTTTAAAAATATGTAAATATATAACAATATAGTGTTTCAAAGTAAAAAAAATACAATTAAAAGAAAACCATGGTGCATTAACCAAGCTGCATTCATATTTTGATTTGTAGTTGAAAGATTTTTATGTAAGGTACTGGTTGCAAATTCTGCTTAGAAATCCACTAATGTAATTATAGTATGTCAAATGATGTAAAACAAAATACAAATGTCACAATTTCAGCATGTTGGTTTCTGATGAAACCTTGACCTTTGACTAAGTGATTTTAATTTGATAAGGAGTCTATTTGCCCAAAGTGTATTCTCCATCAAATATTGTACAGTTGATATAGAGGCTATTTAAGAGCTGAAAAGACATGGTCTAGAGTCCAAACTAAAATTCCCTAAATATTCTATTTATAGCAATTTCGAGTGAACCATCTATATACTGACTAAAAATAACAATAGGGGTATTTCTAGCAAAGATAAGTGATTGATTGATTGGTGTTTAATGCAACTTTTACTGTGCTATTTCGTGGCAGTCATTTTTCATTGGTGGAGGAGGGACGTCAAAGTGCCCAAACAAAGATAAGTGAAAGTTTGTATAAGATTTAAGAGATATCATCTGAAATTTTGCATAGCACAGATCAAATTAAATAAAAAATATAATAATCCTGTAACCAGTTAAATTTGTATGGAATGTAAAACCAATATATGATAAGGCACTTGAAGTAATGGATTCCAAATGTATGGTTGATATTCAAAGCAAAGAAAGTGTATGTGATGAATGTACCTACCGTATGATGAAATATTCTCTTTCCTTCGGTTCTGTAGACTGCTGATCTACTTTAAACATGTCCAGCAGACTGACCATGAACTTTGTAAAATACACATTTAGTCCATGTTTAGATTCATATTCTACAGTTAATTTTGCTTTTGGCAATTTAGATAAATTATCTCCCTTTCTAACAGCTGATTGTCTTGGATCAGTAGGACGTTTTTTACCATCTTTGTCCTTCTTATCTTTCCTATCAGGAGTTAATTCCCTTGGTGGTTTCTCTACTGCCATCTGTAGGTCCTGCGTTATTTGACCTGCAGGGTTTGAGGAAATCTCAGCCAATGCTTCTAAATCTAATAATACAACCTAAAGTAAGAAATTCATATTTTTCTTACTTCATTTTTATAATTCATACATCATCAAACATCAGTAATTTTTTTCAATAAATTCTATGGCAATTCTTTTCACGGATGTACAATAGGGGTAGAAGATACCTAGTGGGTATTAAAAAAAAGTAATTCATATAAAAACAGATAATACCTCAGCCAAATGAGAAACCATGAAAAGAAAAATTAGATAATGTACGAGACACACTCAATAATAAATCTGACAATGAACACATGAGCTCGAGAAGATCAATTTATAAAATATTACAACAACCTGTTTATAAATGTGGCTATCAACAGTAAGATACAAGGAGTAAGTAAGAAAGCTGAATTATCTCCCTTTTAATTACATGTAGGACAGAGATTATATTCCATAATGCACACATCCTCATGCTGCATTCCACAGCTGTGTAAAATATCATCAATATATTCAGCCCATATGGTGGAGTGCTTACAAGAACAACAGATAGACCATCAGGGACTTCTACATACCTCAAACATTTTCTTTGCAGCAGGTTTAATAACATAAAATATGATGATAATAATAAAAGTAATAATACTATAATGATAATAACAATACAACTATAATAATGATAATTGTATTATCTGTCTCTGATAAAAACTACTTACTAAATGTTCAAAAATTACGAGGTTTTTCATATTGATTAATAATTTGTTATTAATGACCCAATTGTATTTAAGTGATTGTTGCTATGTTTTGATTTGTCAAGTAACTTCCTTTTGGAGTCTCCTTCATGTATGTCTATGATTATTCTGTCAATAACAGGGATTCAAAGGAAAACTATTGCTTTTTGTATTTTTCAAGCCTAAAAACAACTAAAAAGCATACAATTTCTGAGGAGATTTCGAGTTATCTCCCTTGATTTTGCTCATTTTTAAAATTCAATATACAATCTTGTTAAAATGATTATAAATAGCATTTTCAATTCTCAAATCAATAACTGTCTATAAACACATAAACCTACACAATAAGTGCATCCATTAATCATTTTTAAGACTAAATTTTGAAACAGTTTCATTTTTATGAAACCAACACTATTAGAACCCATTCAAAAGTGTCCTTATATAAACTGTTAACACCACCAATGAAGTGTGTTGTAAGAAAGGAGAGAAGGTTAGCACTCCCCTAGATAAGGACGGAAGAGACCCTTGTGGTCTATACAATACATGTAAGGCGCTGTCTCCCTACTTAGGAGGCAACACTTATTTTTTTCATGTCTGTGCCAAAACTTGGTATGTTTAGCCCTAGATTCACCAAAACAATTATAAAATGCATTTTATTAGGAGAAAGCAAATTTTATTCTGTACAGTCACTTGTATTCATCTGTATAGCAGTTGTTTTTTGTATTTTTACACATTTCATTTAAGAATTGAACGCTTCTTTTTGTAACTTCATTGGGCTGTAAAAGCGTTGACCGAAGTACATTTTGTATGAAGCGATTCCGCGCTTCATTCTAAAAATGTGTGCACGGTCAATGCTATAGAAAGAAGCATTCAATACTTATAATTACATTTTTTAGCTAGGATCATGAAACACAAATTTTATCATTTTTTTTATTTAATTCACCTGTGCAATTTATTGTGGGACCTCGTGTTATCAGGAATGATAAGTTTTATTGAGTAATGCAATTGCTTAAGGAATTACATGTGATGTGCAGTTAGCCAATCAGAATAACGTATTATAATGAAACATACATCTAATGTAATTATTTGGAAATAATAAGTTTTATTTACATATTGTGCATTTATTTTTATTCACATTCAAGTGAAGGCTTCCTCCACATTCTATCATAAATTTCCAAATTTAAGACCATGATAAAAACAAGTATTAGCAAACAGACAATTAAAAAACATCATTTGGGGGACAAAATTGACAATGACCTGTAGCTGTAGCCATCTAATAAATGATTAAACTATTTGAAGAATTTTCTATAGTAACAAAATAAGTCGCACAGAATAAAACAGCAACCTTGTTTAATGCTGATTTTTGTTCATGTGATTCAGAGTTAAACGGGTACAATTATATAATACATTTGTCAAAATGATTCTTAATGTTAGATACCTCCTCAGATTCATCTGTCAAACATCTAAGCAAAGCAGGGAATAATATATCCATATTCAGGAATGTCTGAAATTGTATTAACAGAATGAATTTTCTGAAATTAAATGGTTCAAACAACTGCTGAAAATGTTTCAACAGGAAAATGTGTAGTAGTTATGGAATACAAAACAATGTTATACAACTTTTCTCTAAGAATAGTTATGTACTACTATATGAAACTATTTTTAAAATGTTGTAAGGCTATCGTACTAGTAGTATAAATTTTAGATTCTGTAAATTCAGAAATAACTGAGTTCATTGATTAATGTGATTTATAAGAAACAACAAAATGTGATATTTATTACAGTGATTTCAGAAAGAAATCTGCGTACAGATATATATGTATCAGATTTCAGAATTTGATTACTTATTATTGCCATATTCAACAAGTCACCATCACATTATTTTCAATAATTTCTGAATTTACAGTACTGCAAGTACATAAATTATTGTGTGCATTTATTATTCTGCATTTTTAAATATGACTAAAAACAAAAGATCAGTTAATACTCTTTTAGAAAAATCTGTATACAGAAATTTGTATTAGATATCAGAATGTAAATTCTTAGTATTGCAATACAGACATAGACACATTATTCGCAATAATGAAAACCTTTCATTTATTTCTGAATTAAAGTACTGCAAATGCAGAAATTATTATCTACATTTATTATTGCAATATTTTTTTAAATGTACAAAATATGAGATTAGCTATTTTGATTTCAGAAAACAAATTGTATACAGATATATTCATTAGATATTGTGATTTCAGAAAACAAATTGTATACAGATATATTCATTAGATATTGTGATTTCAGAAAACAAATTGTATACAGATATATTTATTAGATATGGTGATTTCAGAAAACAAATTGTATACAGATATATTCATTAGATATTGTGATTTCAGAAAACAAATTGTATACAGATATATTTATTAGATATTGTGATTTCAGAAAACAAATTGTATACAGATATATTCATTAGATATCAGAATGTATACAGATATATTCATTAGATATCCGAATGTAAATTCTCATAATTGCCATACTCACACTGTCCAATATTTGATTAATAAAAACCATTCAATAAATACTGAATTTACAGTAATACTTAAAAAAACTTACTTTATTTGGAACTTTCTGTAGTAAATGATTAATCCAATCAAGAACAGCTATCTTAGACTGGAAATGTCCATTCTCTAACATGTGGCATAAAACACTGATAACATTCTTAACATCTAACTGTATTACTCTGAAATAATAAATAAAATCACTTAAACACACAGATGCAAGTATAAAGGCAATAACCATTGAAATCGGTGATCTGCAATTTTTATATCAAAAATATAAGTACATTGTCAGAAACATATAGAATAATAGGTAGTTTTGTTTTTGATACTGACTATATCATGTGGAATATCTAGACAAGCCCGTTAGGGCGAGTTGAGATATTCCACATGATATAGTCAGTATCAAAAACGAAACTACCTATTATTCTGTTTATCGGTAATTATGACGTCACACAATGTATTGCCTAATATTTTCAGTGATACAGCCGTACCTTGATACTCGAAAATATTAGACAGTAAAATCAAAGGGAAAATATACGAATTACCGATAAAATAAAATTATTAAGCTGCATGAAACAGGATTCAAAAAGAGGCTAATAGCCAGTACAAATGATTTTTCCCCCAACAAAGTACAACAGCACTTTTACTTAAATTTTTTTAAATTCAAATTATTGTTTATGGAGGGACTATGGAGGGGAATCCACAATGAACTGTTATGTAGATATTTTTGTGTGTATGCCTGTGATTTGTACAATAGCTGGCTAATTGCAGGATGAAATTGCAAGTCAATCAGTCTTTTCTAACTGAAGACTACTGTATCCATTTCATTTTTACAAAGATGAAAACAGAATAAATCAAATCTCTTCCTCTGATATAAAATTAATATGTTATTTCTTGTACATTCTAATACATTAACAATTCATATTACTGAAACAATTGCATACTTTTTTAGATTATCAATTTTAATTATATTTTTTTTTCTAAAAGATTAATATTTTATTTAAATTAGTATTTCAGTAAATGAATTTTTCACAAACCTGTCACCAACTTTATCATAGATTATCTCCTCTTTGTCAGTGTCTGTTTGGTCTCTAATTTCACCATCCATTGGACTTCCCAACAGAGGTGTGGAAGAATCATCCTGCTCACATATTAGGGTCTTCATTTCTGAATTAAGCTTTCTAGCAGCATCTAGAACACTTATAGAAGTTAAGGGAAATTTTAGATGGTCATGATTGGTCACACAATTTTCCTACATGGAAAACTTTTTGAAACTTCATCTTGACTTCTTCTTTTTTGAAATTGAATTTCAAATAAGTTAGTTGATATAATTCAGTTGCTCATCTGAATAGATTACTTTTTTTCTTCTAAATTAGTTTAATGTGTGTAATTACTGCATTGAAGGTAGGTTTTTTTTGCATGTTTGTTTGGTGATGAATAACCTAATAATACTTGTAAATAAAGAAAACAACTTGTTACACAAGTTTGTTTGTCATTCTTTTCTTACCTGTTCTATAAAATGATTGGCCAGTAATATCTTACTCTTTCTTTTTATTTTTTTAAACCAAAATGTTCCACCTAGCCAAAAGAAATTATATATAAATATACATCAGGAGTCTCACGATGCTTGGATAAGTAATAACACCAACATTATTTTGCTTATAATACATGCATTTTTGGTTAAGGATACACTTTAGGTGAATTGTTGGTAAGGCAAGGCAGAACAGCCTTTATAATGCCTGGAGCATTTAGGAGCATTGTCCTACCAGCTTTAGATATAAATACTGTCAGCCAGGTCATAGCTGTACACTGGATAATCTCATCTAAAAAAATAATAATCAATTAAAACAAGTGTAAGCAAAGACAAAAAAATAATGGTCTTGAAGTAATAATTCAATTAAAGAAAATTAATGATTCAAGAATAATGAAGTATTTAGGAAAAATGGTTTATTTTAAAAACTACAGTGACAAGGTTTACACTTATTGAGAAAAAAACAAATTTGTCTGGCATTTATTGTTTAAAACTATTGACAACAGTAGAAAAATAGTTAAATTTTGTTATCAACATGATTATATTATTTTTTTTAATTATTGGTCAAACAGTTCTCAAGTTTTGGCATGGACACTACATTAAACACAATATTTAATCTAACAAGTGTCATAACGCATAAATGACAAAAGTTAATATCACCCTAAAATTTGAAAATATTTCAACAGTTCCAAAAGATGACAGATTAGTGAGGGAGCACTGTATTCAAATATTATTCCACCATTCTCACGTTATTACATAGAAACAATTTTAATTGTCATTTTCAATCTATCAAGGAGTATAACTCTTGAACAGCAATAGTGTTATCATCAATATCAAACTTAACCTCCAGTTGGTCAGATAACCGTGCCAGATGGACATGTAGACCGTACAGTCATTCCATACATCAAATATAGTTGATAAAAAAAAAAGCATCTAAAAAAATGTTGTATAAAGCATAAAGTTATGTAAATAAAGTTTTACAAACCCTGTTTATAATGAAGTGACAAAGATTTGATTTGATTTTTGGTGTTTTAACGCAACTTTTAAGTACCACATTTATGATATTGTTATTGTATATGGTATACCTAACCTAATAATGATTTCACATCATTTGACTGAAAGTGTAAATGTGCATTACCATCATTGTGACAGTTCAATATGAGTATATTTGACATTCCTTCAAACTTGACTTCTGCTGGGTTTGTATCTATACTGTTTAGGAAATCTTTTAATACATTCTCACACCTGAAAATAAACCAATCTATAATTATTCAAATTATGTAAAGACTATCTATTATATTCTATAATTATTTCAATTATGTATATCCTATCTATTATATTCTATAATTATTTAAATTATGTATAGACCATCAATTATATTTGGATTAACCATGTGTCATGCAGGGTTAGTAATTAGGTCTATCAGACAAATTATAAATGTGGAAATATGTGTCCTTCTATAACCCCATCCCCATCCCCAAACCCACCCCCAACCCAAACCCTGAAAATGAAATTGTGTTTAAAAGTTTCATCCAGTGGTAAGTAATATATTCCAATGTTGTTTTAAATATCATCATGGCTGTCATATTTTCAAGAACTATCTCAGAAAATTAAGGATTTTTATAGCAGGTGTAACAGTGACCATGCCTGCAATTTAGATGATGTTTATTTTGCAACAAATTCAATATAGAAGCTATCATTGTGTTGATTTTATATTTATACTTAAGTTTTTGCTCTCCCATTTTATGCATCCATCTAGCTTAGTGTTTCTTAAAGTTAATATATAACAAGTCTATGCAACATAATCCATGAGTCTTGGACTCCATTAAAAACAATTCTGGAAATGTAGTTCTTACAAATAATTAAATAGTTTTTAAAAATACTAAATTTAAAATCTTGAAATATACTTTTTTAATTGATCTTTGTATTTCTGTGATTAATACATACATTTTTCTTATTTCTGGTTTCTGATCTCCAAGTATCTTAAACAATCCATCCAGAATTTCTGGTAATAAAACCAGCATGTTGATATCTGGTACTGCATCTAATACAGCTACCTGTGAACAATAAATACAATGTATTAATATCATTCACAAATGAACTTTTTATAAATCTATAAATAGATAGATATTTTTATTTTAAAGTACAACTTGGTACAAAATGTACATGAAATACAATACATAACAATTTTAAAAACCTATGTTTAGAAGGTATTCATTAAACATTGTATATTAATACCAACCAGCCTTTAGAGGCATGCGATACACTGTAGTTTCTGTACAAAATATTGTCATACATGCCACCTTTTCACAATCTCCATTTGGGAATTTAAGCACAAAGTGATCTAATGCATACCTTCAAATTGGCTAAAGGTATAGGGGTGGGTTGAGATTACACAAAACATTTTTATCACTGCAGCATTCATGCACCTGTCCAATGTCAGGAACCTCTAGATGTTAGTCTTGAGTGCTTTTTTAATTTTGGTTCATTTATATCTTTTTGAGTTAAGAGAGGCACCTTTTTGCTGAATGATCCATAAATAAGGCTGTTAGTCTTGCAGTTTGAATTGTTTTTTTCATTTGTCATTTCAGAGCCTCTTATAGCTAACTATGCAGTATGATTGTTGGAGGCCTTACAGTGGTAATTTCAATTTATGTGTCATTTAGTCCTTTAGACAGTTGTCTCATTGGCAATCATACCATATCTTCTTATTTCTATATAATACATTACTGTGTCAGATTTTAGGGGCCAGCTGAAGCGTGCCTCCAGGTATGGGATTTTGCTCCCTGTGTTGAAGTCCCATTAGTGGCTTTTTTTGTGCTCTTTGGTTGTGTAGTTTTTATTCTCAGTTTTAACATGTGTGCTTGAAACACCCAATCCAGCAATTCTATTGGTTCATTTCTTAGTATGAGTTCAATAACAAAAAACTAATTTTTTATGATCACAAGGCCAGGAACACTCCTATTTTAGTGATTAACTCAACATGACTTTTTCTATTAATCCTGTTGTGTGAATGCTTCTTGAGAACCATAAGGAAAAGTCCAATAGGATAAGCCATCATAATGAAGAAAGAGGTGTTTCTAGCTTGGGACACTTAAATGGCTATGATATTGCTGTCATGCCAATTTTTCGTCACTTTGTTTTGTTCTGTTTTCTTTGTCAAGAATATATTGAACATACATAACTTTTTTTCCATATTATATGTGTAATCTCTTTGACTTACCCATGATACAATGAACTGTCTAGCATAAGGATCCCTGGCGTAAACCCTCTCTCTAAGGAGGGGAATGAAAGCCTTAAGATCAAATGAGGAACTTTCTGTAACTATGTCCTACAAAAACAAATATTACCATATGTGTCTTCATAATAAATTAAATACCTTTTGCATACATTTAAAGTGGTTCCAAATTAATTTAAATTTAAATTAATTTGACTTGTTTAAATTTTCATAAAATTTTGACAAAATATTTACTTTGACAAAAACTTAAAAATTTCAACAAACTTGAACCACACACACTTAATCAGAAAACTTTCCTTTTACCAGTTTAACAAACACTGATTTTCATCATTGAAAACCTTAATATTTCCTGAACAATAGAACATGTTTTTTTGCAAAGTTATCTCCCTGTAGTGTTATGTACCATCTTAAAGCCAAAAAAGAATATCTTCCCTAGACCCTCTTATGATAGCTGCAATTCTGATATTACAATTTCTAATGAAAACTGTTATGTCATATTTACAACTTTTTATTTCTTGATATACAAACATGTATTCTATTATTGAAGATTGTACTTTTTTAAAACAATAAATCATTTTAAATACATAATTTAATTTATCACAAATTTTCTGATAAGATAGTTATTTTTATCTTTTGCTCTTTTTAAAACTGTAACACTAACATGCATATATTCTTAAGCTTCACATTAGCTACAGAAATAGGGTGTATATAACAGTAAGCAATGATCAGTACCTGGACAGACAACAAATTCTTATGAATACAAATATAATATACATAAACCAAAGGATTTTGGCAATATGTAAAAAAAAAATATATAAAAAATTGTGTGTAATGACATGTGTTCAAATTTGCAAACTTCTTGCTATGCATGTGTCACCTTACACTGCTCATCAGTTACATAAAAAAAAATTAATATTGTAAGAGTCAAAAGCAGTAAAGAATTTGAGGCATATAAGGAATTATCCCCGGCTTAGTATATATCTAGGATTTTGATTGGTTAACGCACGTCGTTACAAAACCCATAGCCCCTGGGTGTTGCTAACCCATATCCCCGGACGTTGCTAACCATTGTCCCGGGGAACTTCACGCAAGTTTTCCTTAGTTCCATGATTGCTCCTTGTGAAATATTGAATTTTGTAGATTATCCATGATGTTTGTAATTAAATATTTAATTCATTAACGATTTTGTCCTATTATGCCGATCATTTACACCCATTTCATTAAATGCATCACTTGACTGACACATTTTCAAGGAATGGGACTACTGACCTAGCTATGCAAATGACCCACGTTGACGTCCAACCATCTATGACGTAACTCTCACAACATTGAGCGCCAAATTTGACACAATCCAGTTTCTCTGTCACCGTATTAAAAACGTCTTATATTTGATTACCTGTAGGGTTCTACCAAAGGTAGTACCCTACACCCCGTAAAAAATATGTAAAATTTCCAAATTTCAATAAAACTTTTTTAGATAATGAAAAAAACGTTGTTTTCACGTTACACTTTGTACCCGAATTTCCATAAAACTCGTCCAATTTGGACTAAGACTGGGGATAAATTCGTTATCTACGTTCATATCCGTAGATATGGATATTTTAACACCCTTCAGTACCCTGTACACCCTTCGGCTACGCCTCATGGTGTACTGGGGTACTTCAGGGTGTTAAAATATCCATATCTACGGATATGAACGTAGATAACTTATAATATGTCGGGAATCAATAGTATATTCCGGTATCACCTAAGTTGAACAAACGTTAATGTTATTGAACAGAGGTATACAGTATACAGAAAAACATATTAATTAACATTACATTGCATTGTACATTTGTTGAGGAAGCATTAAATATGAGTTATATTACAACGGTATGACCAGTATAGCCGACAGGTTAACATCAGAGAGAATCCAGTTTGTCATTTATAATTCTAATAAATTTGCACAATTTTTTAAGTTAAGATTTCTGTTTTTGGTTCATAATAGCATTAAATTCTAAAACATTACAGTTTGTTAGGTATTTCTTGTCAATAAGTAGTGCTCTATCTGTCAGTAGACTGTTGCATTCCATTACATAGTGGTATTCTTCACCTATAGCAATTCTGCACAAAGGACACTTTCTCTGTTCTCGAGGAATGTTTTGCTATAGATCATTTTCAATTGGCAGTTTATGGTTCATTGTCCTCAACCGCGACATTGTTATTACATCTTTATCATCAAGTACATTAAGGAAGTGTTCGAAATTGTGTGATGTCTTGTATATGCGATAATTCAGAGTTTTAGTTGAATCGTTTACCTTTCCTGACCATGACTGTGTAAACTGATCTTCTAGTCTTTGTTTAAAGGGAAATTCTGCGATTTTTTACTATCATCTAATTATGTTCATCTTAACATAAAAAACACATTTGCAAAGTTTTAAATTTATATTCCTTCTAATAACGGAGAAAATCAAGTATTTGTAACTTTTTTGGTTGAATTCTCGAGTGGGTCGTGACGTATTAGCCCGATTTATTGAATTCTGGAAAAAAATAAAATCTGTTTAACTCTTATAGCTTATCGACAATATACGTAATTAAAAGCGCACAGCTGACGAATGGTCGAAGTTATGAACCACAATATAAGAATGAACGAAAATGAATATGCATATACCGTTTTGTATTGATTGAATTAAACTCCTATAAAATTATCTCTAGTAAATGTTTTTGAATAAATTTAATTAATTATTGAACATTTTTACTGATATTGAATTGAAAATATTTCAGTTCTATTTACCGTTATTGTTTTGATAATCATTTCAATGCAACTAATGTGTGAGCAGAGTGTGTATATTATTTTGTAAAGGTCACTGTATATTTCTCGGCTTGAGGTCAATTCGTTTACCTTGTAGCTCTTTAGCCGCAGGTGTGAGTTCAAGCGTACACAGGTATAAATGTTGTTATTTGGAAAGGATAAACAGAAAGGATTAGGAAGAGTATGCTGTCACGATGTTAATACACTAAGATTTAATACACGATGAGAATAAAGATACAATAATTAAATTGTGTAAATTAATTGAAAATAAAATTCAGATTCGTAATTCCGAAAGTGTATAAAAATAAAAGGAAACAATTTTTGATTACTTTCTTAGCAGCAATTGGCATAAAGATTCAAATATGAAGCAAAAAATAGTAGTTTTATTCTTTTATAAAAACTAAATGCAATATTACCCAATTTGATACATCTGTTTGATATCATTGACTTTACGGGAATTTCTTAACTTGTATTCAAATCTGGCTGTGTTTAAATGCTAATAAAACTATTGCAATTTTAAAGTTTTTCATTGACAAAAAAATACAACATACAACATGCATGATTTTTTTTTAGTTTCTTTTAAACATTTTATTCTTACATAATTAAATTCATTTGACAATCATTTACACGAACTTTTTGTGAAAAGAATATCAATTATCTAAGCTAAGGCATTATTTCTTTTGAGGATTTTTGAGGATTTTTTTTTTAATTCTATGATAATATTTGTGCAATGTTGAACATGATAGCCGTCATTAATCCAAATAAGTAATACAGTAGTTGTAATAAAAGTTATATTTTAGTCATGCATAACTGATATTGACGAATTTATAATAGTTCGTCCATACATCGTTGTTCTTGAAACAATCATTATTAGTATACATGTAAGTTTCCTGACGTATAAGAGCCATTGATGATGAGCTCCAGAGAAATCAGACTAGTGGCGTTTCGTTCGTTTGTTTGTTGGGAAAGGAAAGGAAATGCAACCGCTTGTACAGATAAACGACAGAATTACCATACAAGCATTTATAGTCAACACAATCAGAAAGAGTTCCCATTGTTAGACGGGGAATATGAAGGCTTCCAAGAATGAACAAGTGACATATCTAACTCTGAACAGTTAGAAAACAGACTATCGACATCGACCGCTTGTTCTTAATATTTGAAACTGTATGCATATATATACGTATACGTTTATGATATATATAGTGATGAGTTCTTGCGTCTGACAAAAACTAAATTCCTTCATGGTTATATCTTGCCATACGTTTATATTGGTTTGTAAGGTGATTACTCACAATCGTTATTTGAAAATCCTGTTTGTGAGATGTAGATTCATTTCAATACAGAAATTTCGTCTATATATTTCACAAGTGTATAACACGGAGAAGCTCTATAGGTCCATTACTCCCATTTTGTTTGGGTGTGAACCATCGATGTTTACAGCAATATCACAGAATAAGATGATGATGGTAGAAAAAACTATGGGCGTCATGTGGCAAATATTACATGCATATCGGACAATGAGTTGTCAATCTGTATGAAAAGATTTCCAATACAACCATATTATTGAGAAGGAATGTTTACATGCTATACTCTCGTACTAGTATTACAGGGTTCTTGTGGCGTTCACCTTAGACACACATCTTTTTAACGATGTTTAAAAAAAAGACAGAACCAATTTAATGTAATATTTCCCTATTTTTTAAATATAACTAAAAGTCTTTTATCTGACAAGAATACCCCTATTTAGCGAACAAGTAATTTATTCTTTTTTCTGTTATTGAATACCAAGAAAGAAAATAAATCCCGAAATTAATTTGAAACTTTGATACTCAAAATTTTCCCAGCAAAATATTCACATTCCCTGGGGATAATTAGTGTTCGTCCAGTGGCATATATAACAATTGTGATGACGAATTACTTCCTTTGTTCGAGAACAATCTTATTGAAATATAAATCTGTGATTTTACTAGGTCCACAGCTTCAATGAACCAAAGCAAAAGTTATACATCGACCTGTATTTAAATCAAATTGGTTCTCTTCTTCTTCTGGTATACAATAGTCTATCAACATTCGATGATTACATACTGTTGGCATACGTGGACTAGTCTATTTACAACACTTTTACCCCTATTTATTCAAATATATGTTTTTTTCTTATGTTCAATGTATACATGTATATATTTTAAATTGCGCTATAGTTCCGTAACTTTCTATCCAGTCGTATAAACGAATCGTCGGCAAGTGCGTACATTTTTTTAAATCAATATTTCTGGTCTGTTCCAATCTGTCCTTCACTATTGACAATGACTATATATTACATTTTCCCAAATTCACCCTTGGAAAAAATATTTAAATAGATTTTAATTTCATCAAATCTTATTTTTTGGGTATTATTTATATGTTTATGAATTATATTCTTTACACCAGAAATGTTATTTATAAACAAGCGTATGAGTTTAGTAATGACAAGTAAGACAGAGTTGTATATTATTCATCTGATAGTTCAAAATGGAAAGTTATAAGTTATAAGTTATCAGCCGTGTACACTGATCAATACCTGCAGAAGTGAAACGATGCATGAACTTGCAAGCCCGACAGGAAATCGCTTGAATACCTGGACGTGTCACCTCACACCCCTCACAATACCTTTGGAAGTAATACCTTTAGCCATGCTGGTGATCAGATGAGGGAAGATCAAAATATATTTGTTTATTACTTTAAAGATATATGAACAAATTAGATTTTCGAAAACAATTTTCACGGAACACTTATTTATGATTTCAACTTTGACTTTTCACCTAATTCCAATATCAACAGTTTAAAAACAACAGACCATGGTAATTTAAAAAAAGTAAGAATATTTTTCGTATCAAGTTAGTTAGTCGGATAAAACAACCATACGATTGACAAGATATTGACACGCAATTACGACTACATCGGTTACTGTAGTTTTGTTTCTTTGTGGTTTATAGACATATCGTTTTTATTAATCGGGAAAGAAGACAAAATGGCGGATCGCAGAGAATTGATACTCTAAATTTAAAATCGATGGTGATCGCTTATCTAGCGGAATAAAACTTTAATATCTATGAATTTGAGCATTTTTATACAGAATGAACATAATATCAATTTTTGATTTTTTTGCGAAGTTTCCATTACTAATTTAATGTTAGGTGTTGTGTTTTGGAATGACAATAAGTAAGAAAATCCACAAATGTTTAGAATACTTTTCATCTTGTCTAACGATCGCCATCAAAATGTTGTTTCTTGTGCCAACTTGAAAAGGTATCTAAACATTACAGCAGCGAGCTTTCTTTCTTTACAGGTAGTTATCTTTGTCCAATAAGATACAATTCTAGTTTTTATATCTATATCTAGGGGATACCGACCCAGTTCTCAGTAAATGAAGTCGTTTTGAGTAGATGGCTTAAGGGCATACGATACAGTTACAGGGGAGGTAATGACGTTGCTAACGTAAAATGTTATTTTCGCGACGTCAAACTGTGACATATCGGGAAAAGATGCATTTTTCGACTGATTTTTATCATTCAAACTGATTTAATTTGAAAACGAGTTCATGGACCCCTATTTTTCAAAACAGCAATTTGTTTCATTTTGCAGGGAGATTATGTGACCCAAATTTTATAAAACTGTAAATAGAGGATTTTTTTAAATTTTGATAAACATGCAGCAAAAAATGACGTATTTTCCTCAATTCATGAACATTTGATAAATACGTGTTATTTCTGAATAAAAAATACATAATTTTTTAGGATACTTATAAAAAACAGAAATTACCGATTATTTAACAAAAAACAATTTGTGTTTATCTTTTATAACAAAAAAGTTATGTCTTTCTTTCGAAAAAGGAATTACGGCCACAAATCTGAATTTCGAGCAAATATACAAAATTTCCACCTCATTTTACTCAAAAAGTAGCACATGAAGGTATATTTTTTATTACATATTTAATTTAATCAGGTAAAAAATAGCCTATGTGCAAATTTTCACGAACTTGTAAATACAGGATCAAAACTGTATCGTATGCCCTTAAAATGTAAAAGTAGCTTAAAAAATTTAGTTTGAACTCTTTCTAGTGAAACAGTCATCTGAAAAGGCATATATGTAGGACTCAAATCTATGGTGGGGTCAAAATCTATGGCAGATTCCTAATCTATGGTAAATGTGACTATAAACGCCAAACAACTCAAATTTATGGCAGATTTTTGTTTTCTCCAAATCAATGACAGATCTGGGGGGAAAGAGTGACATATAACGTCACTATTGAAAAACGCCATATTCCATCTTCGTCGCCTCTTACGATGGCGGAACCCATAGAATTGAACACAATTCAAGATGAAGGTATTTCCATGACAACAATTTGCGGTTGGTTTAAAGAAAGATGGGACCTATTATCTCGAATAGGGACAAAATGTGCTGTAACAGTCGATGCCCACAATGAATAAGGGCTTCGCTATTTTCAGTACTGCATAATTAAGAAAAGGAGGTATAGTAAATATTTTACTGTCTACAGCTGGCACAGTTTATAAATTGCAAGTGAATTATCGGATACAAATTTGATTTAAAGCGTCATCAAATAAAAAAAGATGTATTAACGATATTGCTGAAATAAATATTATTTGAAAATTCTAACCGTTCGTTTAAATTTGTTACTTTTTTATTTTTGATTTTTATAAAAAGCAGCCTTCTTGTTTGTTAAAAGACTTATATTAGTTGGTTAAATGAATGGGTTATTAAGGTACCAGGCACAGTTTAATTTTTTTAAATTTTTTACAGAGCACAACATTTTAATCTTGAAGTCTGTATTAAGGTATATGAATTTATCTTTTATTTTTTGGTTGACCATTATGGAATGTTTATTTCACAAATGTTTATAGATAGATAGATAGTTTATTCTCATAAAACCATGCAAGTACAAAGGTTACATGTGCCTGTTGTTGTATATTTCCACTTGTTTAAGACAAGTCATTGGTCAAAATGTACTTCAGTGTTTTTTATTTGCACAAAATTTGCCATAGATTTGGAAACCACATAAATCAGCCATAGATTAGGAAATTACAAAACTTGCCATACATTAGGTTGTAAAAAATCTGCCATAGATTTGAGATGGCATGACGTCACATTTACCATAGATTAGGAATCTGCCATAGATTTGGAACCCAACATAGATTTGAGTCCTACATATATAAAAGAAGGGTATGACAATAAGTCTTTTTAGCAACCACAAGTGAAAAACTAATTTATCATATATACTGATTATGCAGCTATACTACTTGCAAGAAGGGGAAAATTCACTATTTGGAAACTAAAATAATTATGTTTGCCAAAAGAGTTTGTTCAAATGTTTTTTGGTGTCCATTGAAAGGTGAAGAAACAGGTATGGAACATACCCTGCTGTTTCCGAAGTGTCCATAATTTCAACCCAATTGGCATGATAAAAGATGCAGGTAATCTTTATTTCATTATTATCTAAAGACAGTCAACTTCAAGGGACTACCATGAAATTACAAAAACACCAGGAATTTTTTTTAATGTGTGTTACCATTCTGTCATCTTCTTTAGAAGAACAGGCTGAACTTTTAGCCCCTACACATACCTTTATAAGTCTGTCCAGAACTTCTGCACCATTCTTTACATTTACTTCAGTATCTGCTATTAACTGAAACATGAATTAAATTATTGTCCACTTTTATCCGAAGTTTCATTGCCTATACTGAACAAATTGAATTTATGCAGCTGTTGTGATTCATGTATGTAAAAAAACAAAACATACCAGTTTGTTTTGATGTAAAGGATTGCAATAATTTGCTATTTTTTCTGTTAAAATTTTACCTTTAACTCATCTTATCAACTTGTTTTGGGTTATGTATCTATTTTTCCAGTTTCTAATTTTAATTTAGGCAAAGACTTAAGTAAAAAAATAAGCACAATTATACCTTTCTTATTTTTCTTAACAGTAAGAAACATAACAATGCAAACCTTGCTAACTCCATCAAAGATTTCATTGAAGTATGGCAGCACAAACCCTCTGCAGACTTTACATATGTTGTACAGTGCTTCACAGGCATAATAACGAACACGGCTATCTTGATCAGTAAATGAAGGAACAACTGGACGAATCAAATCTTCTACATAGTTGTTTGCCTCCTGGAAAATAAAATAAAATGTATATTGTATGTCTTAATTAGCAGCCTGTAATTCAGTGGTAGTTCTTATCATATTTGTTTTTTTTTCTGGTTTTCTAGTTTTACATTTTGTCATGTCTGCACTTTTCATAGCTTACTATAGGGATGGGATTTGACCATTGTTGAAGGCAGTACAGAAACATATGAATGCTTAAATCTATCGCATTTTGTCTTTGATAACTTCAAAAAATTATTTCATAATGTGACTTTCTTCATTGGACATTAGCCAAATAAATGGTGATTGATAATCTGAATTGTGAAAATTTGTAGCTTTTAACTATGTTGGAAATAATGGAAACTCTCTCACTTTCTAAAGATGAATATTTAGTAAAAAGTGGAGTTCATCTTCCACTTCTTTTTTACAAAGATTACAAATTCTATCTATTGCCTGAAGTCCCCTGTATCTACCTCTCTCTATTTCTAGATCATGGTTACTAATTCAAAATTTTGTCATCTGAATTCTCAGATTCCTATTGCCTATAGACAAATAAGGTTCAAAATTTATATTTCTCTAAAAATGTCTGTATGTTCTAAGTTTATTTCCAAATGACATATATTTGTTGATTTAGATCATGAAACTTTTGATTGTCAGAACTTGTTCCCCTTGTCAAATCTAAATGAATGCTCTTCAGAGTTTCAAAGTGGCTTTAAAGGACTGATTAAAAAAAATCTATTTGCAAAATAATTATTTAATAGTCATGATGGTCTTATTCAAAAAATAATTCTTTCTCAAGTCATTGTCTATGCTCATTTTTTTCTATCTTTTAAGCATTCCTACTGCTAGATAAGCCTAAAATCCAATCCATGCTACATGTACAATGTATTTAAGCCCTCAATGTAGTTTATTATTATATAAAATGAAATCTTTGCTTGCATACATGTATTTCCTACAAAAAATATTATTGTATTTTTCAATCACCTGTTAATCCAGGTGGATAAAAAAAAAATGCCTAAAATATATCATACCATAGAGGACAAAATTTACATCTACACCTTAAATGTTAACTCTTTACTTCATTGTAACAAAACTATAATTCCTAGGTTTTTTGCAGATGTTGAAGATAAAAAAAACTCCTAAATGTTACAGACTAAACATTCAGACATCCATATTTGACTTATTGAGCTCTATCAAAATTAACCATAGAAAAAAGGAGGCAGGGGAGAATAAAAATTGCAAAAATAAATTTTGTCTTTAATTGCTTACATCCACTTGATTTGAACTTTTGTGGATATTTGTCTCATCGGTAATCATACCACAACTTCTTATTTTTAAATGTATGTACATTGTATATATATATATATATAAATAAACTTAATATTAAGACATTCAAAACAATGAAGCTATCAAAAATGAAGACATCTTAAATTCTTTGGTGAAATTTTCGTCAACTCTATAAGTTTTATAATTCTGTACTTTTCCAAGTGCTATTGCTGAAGCTGCTAGTCCAATAAAGCCACCATTCCTAGCATTAGGATTATTTGATAATGCAAAATCGTCACCAAGAATTTTCAGCACTCTCTTTATCTGTGATCTCTTGCTATTTGTTACCAAATCTTTGACAATTCTGAAAGTAAATTCAGTATGACAAATATTTTTTTTTTAGATTTAATTAAAATGTGATAACATCAATATAAACAAATATACTTACACGAAGGGAAAGTTGGTGCCCCTTCAAAGTTAACAAAAAAGTAGTTTAACCCCACCATATTCTGAAAATTGTTTTACATTTGTCTTTTAGAGCCTTTTTAAATCTGACTATGCAGTATGGGTTTTACTCATTGTTGAAGGTTATTTGGTCTCCTGTGGAGAATTGTCTCATTTGCAATATACCATAAATTCTAATATTTTTATACAAATGTACAAACACAAAACTTCCAATCTCAAAACACAAGCTAGAGGAGCTACAATATGGTTAAGGCATTGAATTTTTACATGTTCCACTCCAAAGATTGCCTAGTTTGGTCCCTTTCTTCAAATTCCTGGATTCTCACCAGCAATTCTTCCTGAGACCAGACAATTTGTGTCAGAAATTGAATTTGGGGGTTAACAGTTATGTAATCTTGATAAGCACTTGTTATTTTGATGGAATTTGGGACTGTCTAGAGTCATCCTGAATTTAGCAAAACCATAAAGAACTATTACAGTAAAAACATTTAATATGGGGACGAAGTCCCCAATACTGGTAGAAAAATATGAAAAAAAAATAATTGTTAAATCGGGAAAATTTCCCAAAATTTTCATTCTACTAATGAACTCAAATAATCGTTAACTTTTTTTTCAGACTTTTCAATCCCTTCAACTGCACAAAAATCTACTTCCTTTTTCCAGTCTTGTTTGCATGAGACTTTGTATAAAATATATATTTATCAGTCTAGTAAAATAAAGGATTGGAACTCAATGCCAATTCATTTTTAAAAATTGTTTGATATGAAAAACACGTTACCTGATGACAGCTTTTCTTTGTTTACATTGAATATGACCTCATAACTTAAATAACGTCACAACTAAAATCCTTATCAACAGTACCAAAATCAGAAAAGTTACGGTATTTCCATTTCTTTTTTTAACATGTTTGAATTTTAAAAAATATTTCATACAGACTTCATCCCCTTTTACAGGAAATGCCTGCCTCATATTAACTATCAACTTCCCGTATTAATTGATTAACGAGCATTGTCAAAAAAATGATTGAGAAACAATATTCTGTGTTTTGACATTACTACCAAAAGAGCAACATACCAACCCATTCTTTGTGTCCACAATAATTAACTGGAACCTTCTACAAGTTCTATAAGAAAGCTTTTCGAGTAACAAATGTACTGACAGAGCTTTAAAAATCTTATCATCAATAAACCAATAATGCTTTCACCCCCTTGTATAAAAGCTAGAAATTGTTACTAAGATGTAAACATACAAATACAGAATACAGCTGACTGGTTAAGAAGCGGTTCTAAATGCAAGGGAAATTGGTTATGTAACAAAATAGCAAAACTATTCATGATATTAAAATCGGTATATTGGCACTAAAATCTGAAGGAATCATTGTTTCCATTGAATGGACCCCTGGACACACTGACATACAAGGTAATGAACTAGCAGACCAACTAGCTAAAAAAGCAGCACAGGAGGTAGAAAAAATACAAAGCATTCCCATATTTACAAAACAAGATATACAAAAAGGAGCAAAAGACAGTGTTATGTTAAAATGGCAAAACCGATGGGACACCAGGGATAAAGGAAGAAGATATTATGCCTTTCAACAAAATGTGAAAAATACACTTCCAAAAATTTTACTAGTTTAAGAACAAGATATTGTAATTTAAACTCGTACAAATAAATGATATGCCCAGCACTCATCCACAAATGCAGCTGTGGACAAATAGAAACAGTTGACCATATATTATCTACCATGTCTACTGAATTGTGAAAATTATGAGGAGGCTAGAGAAAAACTCCGCTCTGCACTCTACTTCATATCATCAAAACTAACACTTGAATCAGAAGTATTATTAGCAACAACAGAAAATGATAATTAAAAACATCACATAGAAGATATTCAAAATTTGTTAGGGGTCTTTATTAAAGATACTGGAAGGTTCACAAAATAGAGGGGGGATAGGAGGGGTCTTGATCCCGAAATCCTGGACTTGAAAAAACGAAATCCTGAGGTCCCGAATTTAAATAAAGCAAATCCTGACATCCCGAAATCCGAAAAAAAGGATTCCCGGATCCCGAAAGGGTCAATCCCGAAATCCCGAGCTTAAAAACACCCGATCCCGGAGTCCCGATAAAGGTCCTATCCCCCCTCAAAATAGATAGTTAAGGTTTTATAAGGGTTAATTATTTATTCATTTTTTTTTCTCTGCAGTGCCACATCATAAATACAAATGTACTAATGAGTTTTATACAATAGCGACATAAAATTACCAGGGTGATCGAAATTACAGAGAGATTAAAGTGCCAAGTTGACACTTCTAAAGACTAAAAGTAAAGACATACAGTTTGAAATTCTTTGCATGAAGATATACAAATGTTTTATTGTCAGCTAGATATTGTTTGAAATTAAGATCAGTGGTTGTACAGTCAACTGTATCATGAATTGCTCAATATTGAATGAATAAATTTGACCACTCAAATGAGTAATTTTGGAAAGTCCTTAGGAACAGGGAAAAATATACCTTTCAACTTCAATAGCACCAGTTTTACGTTTCTCATATAATCTGTCGCTTAGATTTTTGACACAAATTGGTGTGAGAGGTGCAAAATCCTTGTCATTCATTTTTAGAATTAAAAACCATCTTAAATTTATCTAAAAGTAAGATTTATCTTTGTAGGTTTTTTTCTATTTTTGCTTCATGGGCGTCGCCATTTTGTTAATCACGTGATAATATTATTTCCTTACATCAAAGAAAAACATTCAACACAATTTCATCAAATTTGTTCCATTTCAGAGATCCGTCTGTAAATGAATAAGATGTCATTTTCTATAAGTCACAGCATAAAGTTTTTCAGGGGATCAAATATGAAGTAAGCAATATTTTAGTATACATTGATATAAGCGGTCTTAAACCGTCTGCTTGGATGCTGCAAAGCAAAGATGAACTTAAAATGCTCAAATTAGCTGTTAGAAACAGTGTCATGATATAATAAGTTGTTTTGTGCGTGCATAGACCTTGCCAAGCTTTGTTCTTACCATGTGCTAGAATAATAGATAATGGATCAAGAAGAAAATGTGGTAGCGGAACCATTGACAGATGATGAACCTGCATCAGAATCTTCTACTACCATTCAGAATATGAATTATTCTGGACCAAAAGTACCATTTGATGCAAAAGATAAAACACCAAACTATGATGCAGAAGAAAAGATTGCTCTGTTTATTGATAAATCATACATAAAGTCTTGCATTGGGTTGCTGAGACTGATTCAAGTGGTAAGTACTTTACATTTTTCATAATTAAATCCCTATCAAGTTTGAGATTGGCATGCATATGGGATAATTGATAAATATTTAGTGTAAATTATGATAAATATATTTTTTTTTCATTTGACTTGGTAAAATCACAGGCCTTAATTTTCCTATTACATGTATGTATAGATGTGTACAGTCATAGGACAAAAGTGAGTTCTCACTCCATACACTCAAAAAATGTCCTATCATTTCAACTAAAATCAATATTTTTCAAAAAATTATAAACAAGTAAATTTATGAGCGATAAAATAGATACCATAAGATGCAGAAATGTCAGAAGTTTTTTTTGTTTATTTGGCCATAATTTTGGTGAGGTTTGGTTGAATTATATAATCATGCTAACGGGTTAACTCAAAATAAATGCAAATTTTTACGATTTTAATTTGGTTAGAATACATATCAAACGTTTCAAGAAATATTTTTCATCGTGTTCACCTGGTCAGAAATTAAATAGAAGTATGAATAATAAAATGGCCAATTAAACAATCAAACTTCAGACATTTCTGCATCTTATGGTATCTATTTTATAAAAATCGCTCAAAGAGCTAGTTGGTGATAATTTTTTGAAAATCAACAATTTTAGTTGAAATGATAGGACATTTTTTGAGTGGGAACTCACTTTTGTCCAACGACTGTATATAGTGAGTATTGAGAGCTAGTTCTTAAATGTCATAATTCATACTAATCTAATGATCATTATGACTTGTATGATGATTACATATAATTATATGTTCCAGTGGATTGTTAATATCCCATCTGTATGTCTGATTAGAGTAAAATCTTTTCCAACTGGTAAAACTAGTATTCTGAGTTATCAATGAAAATAACTTCATTACATTTATAAACTGATGCTGCGTTACAAATTGTACAAATCATACTCATTTTCATATCAATTTAAAATAATTCATCTGAATGTAACTCAAAAGGCAATATTAGGCATTCTTCGCTAACCTGCTGTCATTAATTATCTATGCATTTATAAAAATTCCATTTATACTGATTTAAATATGTTATTTCTCTATATATATATATATATATAAGCAATATATATTACATATATATATAAGCAAAATCCACAATTCAAGTTTCAGTTATTAGGATAATTCTTGTCACAACAAATGCATTACAATAAATTAACATGGATTTCTTAGTTTACAGTATTAAATTTGTGAAAGTAGGAAATGTCATTTATGACAAGTATGTAGAAATAAGCTATTTATGTTTAATTTGATATTAACATGATTGTTTGATGTCAGACATGGTATTATAATACTAAAAAAATGTCAAAGTTTAAGAAGAGATGTCTCATTGATATGGAAAGAAGAATATTAATAAAGTTAATTTAACATTGTCATAAAATGTGCATTCTTTTGTATTTCTTTTTCAGATTTTCTCAATGATTGCATTAATAAGTTTGACCACAGCAGGGAAGAAAGATGGGGACTTTTTACAATTACCTCTCAGCTGGCATTTCCGTGTAATGGTATTTGTTCTACTGCTGACATCCATGACAAGTCTGACTTTATGGATAATTAATGCCACAGGATTAATTCTTGCTCTGCCACTTAACTGGTACTTACTGGTATGTTGGTCTTCCAGTAATATATTTGTACATCCAAGTAATTATCAAACACTTGTCAGCTCACCTGTTATTTTGTATTTTTTGTCCCCTACATAACATGTGCAGGAGACATGGAAATACCAGCGTCTGTCCGTCCGTTTGTGCTCTTGCCAGATTTTTATATAACTTACACTATCGGTTGAAATCAGCAATAAATTGGACAAGTTCTAAAAATGATGATGATCGACTTTTAAATACATAGAAATTGGCCTCATTTAAGCACTGTCAGGGATATAATTCTTGCCAGATTTTTATAAAACTTATCCTTTAGGTTAATATCACCAATAACTCGGACAAGTTTTAAAATTTTGGGTGATCAACTTGCTAAAAGATTATGCTCCTTGGAAAGTGCAAAGCGGGAAACATTGGAACTTTGTTCTTTTTATTAGACAATGGTTTACAGGTCATATTAATACAATATTATGATACACCTCTGTCCATCCATCCAACCATCTGTCAGTCGTCAACATGTCAGACATTAACTCAAAAACACTTTAATCAGTTTACATGAAACTTTGATGAATTATATATCTATTATACTTATGGTTTTCAAGTGCATATAAGATTTTTTTGAAAGGAAACCTTGAAAAAAATAAAATAAAGACTAAAATTACATGCTCTTCAAGATTGAGTTTTCAATCAACCCATTCAATTAGATAATGAATATTTGTTTTATTTAAGAGACATCCTAAAGCATTTGATTATTTCATTTCAGGATACAGTTGTGTATTCCCTGTTTTCTTTCCTATATTTAGTGGGAACATCATTAGTGGCCAATGCTTTTGATTTCTATGGGAAGATAAGGAGTAACATCCCCAGAACTATGATTCAGCAGCTTATATTCTGTGTTGTAAGTATGAAAGATTAAAAATGCTTGTAATAATAACTGGCTTAGAGCGAAAAAGTAATAATTTGAAATTTAGTTACATAGCGTTTTGAAGAAAATTTCTATGTTTACATGCAACATTTTAAAGCATACATCTTGTGTTTTTTAAAAGGTATTATATATATATGTCCACATCTGAAATATCTCCCTTCTTAAATATCAATATGCCTTATCCTCTTTGTCATCTTTTATCAGTAGCACTCTAAATTCATGATTTACTTACCTTGTTAAACCTATCTTTTTTAATGTGCATGAAATATTTGCCATTAGAATCAGATGTTAAACTATTATCAACCAATTAATTTATTGATAAGCACTACTGCCATGGTATGTTAAACTGTTAACAATCAATGAATCAATCAATCAATTTATTAATAAGGTCTTGGATCTACTGCAGGTATTTACATGTTATTATTATATTGACAGGTGCTTGGTTACATCTGTATGTTTTTATATGGCCTGACAGCACTGGTAGGCTATAAACGATGGGATATTCAACATAAACTCTTTAAAAGAAGAAGATTACTGGAAGAAGATCAAGATTTAGAAATATGAAAAATTGTGCATAATTGTATAGATAATTTTAATTAGATAACTTAGTTTAAATACTACAGGGACAGTGAAACTTCAGGAGACCTTTATATAGTATGTGGACAGATTTCTGTTTATTAATTCATTATCTAATTTGGGTTAGACTACAACTTTGTGCTGTTCCCATCTTTTTGTATCCATTTTATATGTCAGTCCAACTTAAACATGTCAAACCAATTGGCTGTTTAATCTCTTAAATTTCCCGGTTTTTTTTGGTCAATATGGCAAATTGAGTCAAAATGCCCTTCACGTAATTGAATTGCTTAGGCTATTGTGACCCTAATACTCTTCTCCCCTGCATATTGGGCAAAAAGAACTAAGGAAATCTTACATGAGAATGTTTGGTGGTATACATGGCAGCAATAATGCCATATAAATTTGATTTCACCCTATGAGAAATCCAATTTTTTTCTCTGAAATTAATTTTCTTTTTTGTCTATAAAACTTTTAGTTATGTATTGTCTAGTATAGAATGGTATGGGTTAAAACCTATGGGTACGAATCAAATCGAATCCTAATTAAAAAGCCCATATAGAGCATATAAAACAACATAAATCACAAAGTTCATACAATATCTACACAAACAACACATCCAATTGAAAACAAACAAATCTGTAAATTATACATGTGATGGGAGAGAGCCAGTACAAGGAGGAATAACTCCATTTGTTTATATTAACTTTTGTCTCTTTTTCCCTGTCTTATCTGAATTTTTTTTATTTAGGTAACCTAAAAACTGTATTCGATCTAAATCTTCATTTGTAATGATCCACATATGAAAAGATTTAACAAATTTATGTTCCTCAGATTTGGAAACTTGAAATAAATTTTGCAAGAATTCTAATCTTGGTGAGCTATATTATAGAGGACGCTCTAAATCAAAATGCAGTTCATTTTCTATCAAATATACGAGAGGCAATAATTTTCCTTTCAAAATATAACCATGTTCAAAATGGTCAATTGACCCCTTAAGGAGTTATTATCCTTTATAGTCAATTTTTAACAATTTTCATAAATTTTGTAAATTTTTGTAAATTTTTACAAAATATTTTCCAGTTACTATTGGGCCAAGTTCGTTGTAGATAGAGATAATTGTAAGCAGAAAGAATGTGCAGTTAAGTAAAATCTACAAACACATCACCACACCAAAACACAATTTTGTCATGAATCCATCTGTGTCCTTTGTTTAATATGCACATAGTCATAGACCAAGATGAGCGACACAGGCTCTTTAGAGCCTCTAGTTTTGATTATCTTGATTATACTAACTTACACAATATTATTTAGGGAATGTTTTTTTTTAAGCTGTCTGAAATTTTTTAGTACTAGAATGAACACATCATAATTAGGCTAACAATTCAGTACACCAGTAATAATATAATTATAATTGTATCAGTATTGTTTTGATTCTAAGGAAAATACAGTAACATGTGAATTGAAAATGTAGATTTTTCATAGATGTACAATGTATTATACTCATATGTTTCTGTCAATCTCAGATAGTATTGAAAAATTTCAATGTTCATTTTATCTGATTTGTGCAATTTCATCTAATTTTTTTTTTAGTTAAACCATTGAATTCCATTTTTTTTTTAAATCAAAATGAAAACTACATAGTTTACCTAAATCAATTTCAATTTCATTAAGATTAATCAGCATTTTTTAAGTTACTAATTGAATCTATGCTCTTTGAACTAAAAATTTCGAAATTGTTTTCAAGTTCTAATTTTATGAATTATTTTTAAAGGAGTAGGTCCGGTAAGGGCCGATTTTGGCCTCAAATTTCAGTTTCATCTAACGAAAGATTTTGGACACTTTTTTAACACTTAAGTTTCTATTTTTATTGATTCAATTGGTTAATGTGAAAGATTGTAACTGATGTTATCATTAAAAATGGTCCGATTCAAGCTTATATATGAAAAATCTATCAAATATGCCAAAAAACGTCACTTTTCAGATGGGTTTGTGTCAAAAATGAAAGTGGCTGCATCTGTGTTCATCCTCAACCTTTATATATGTTATGTATTGTCATCAAATACAACTTACATTTCAATATTATGAATTAGCACGAATGCGGCCACTTTCATTTAAGACGGAAACTGTCTAAAATTCAACTAAAATGCTAAATTTGTGAAGATTTCAGTAATTTAGCATGACTTAATGAAGCTAATACCCAATATATGAACATTGTTTTGTCAAAAACAACCCATTTTTATATAGCAGAAGCATTCTACTTTCCAGTAAATAGCTAAAAGATTAAATTTTCACAATTTTGTAAAACTGCTATATTTTTGGGCCAAAAAGGGGTCTAACTGAACCTACTCCTTTCTCATCCCAAAATGACTTATTATAATACAAATCAAACACCTTTTAGTTTTAGATGTTAACTAGAGTGTTTTTTTCTACACTGTTCTTTCTTCCTCCAATGTTATCATTTACTTTCATATTTATATATATCCCTTCTCATTATAAGGGAAATTAATCCAGAAACGTCCAAATTTAATATGTTGTTATTTGAAAATGGTATGGAGTTTTAAGTTATAAACTTCTCCAGAAATTTCATAAGAGTATGTACTATTCATTTTTGTAGTAAAATTATTTTTGATGATCTTGAGGCATTTAAACCATTCACATTAATATGTTATTCAATTTGATTTGTACAAAATGATTAATTTTAAGTATCTTGCAAAATAATTGGATAAAAGAGCCCTGCAGAATTCCTAACCATCAAATATAAGGGGGAAGTAACTCATGGTTTTTTTTCTAATCCAAACTTTTCTATTGAAAAATTTTGACCAAAAACTGATTTTTAAGGGTTAATAACTATAATCAGATAATCTTATACACAATATTATTTAGGGAATGTTTTTTCCATTCTTTTTATATTAATTTTTAAGGTCTAATGAGTTTGGAATTACAGTATTTTAAATTACATGGATAAAATGAAGTAAGTTAATGAAATTTAAATTTCTCGTTAAATTTAAAGGCAAATATCTTGTGATATAAAGTTTAAGCTGTCTGAAATTTTTTAGTACTAGAATGAACACATCATAATTAGGCTAACAATTCGGTACACCAGTAATAATATAATTATAATTGTATCAGTATTGTTTTGATTCTAAGGAAAATACAGTAACATGTGAATTGAAAATGTAGATTTTTCATAGATGTACAATGTATTATACCCATATGTTTCTGTCAATCTCAGATAGTATTAAAAAATTTCAATGTTCATTTTATCTGATTTGTGCAATTTCATCTATATTTTTTTTTTTTAGTTAAACCATTGAATTCCATTTTTTTTTAATCAAAATGAAAACTACATAGTTATCTAAAATCAATTTCAATTTCATTAAGATTAATCAGCATTTTTTAAGTTACTAATTGAATCTATGCTCTTTGAACTAAAAATTTCGAATTTGTTTTCAAGTTCTAATTTTATGAATTATTTTTAAAGGAGTAGGTCCGGTAAGGGCCGATTTTGGCCTCAAATTTCAGTTTCATCTAACGAAAGATTTTGGACACTTTTTTAACACTTAAGTTTCTATTTTTATTGATTCAATTGGTTAATGTGAAAGATTGTAACTGATGTAATCATTAAAAATGGTCCGATTCAAGCTTATATATGAAAAATCTATCAAATATGCCAAAAAACATCACTTTTCAGATGGGTTTGTGTCAAAAATGAAAGTGGCCGCATCCGTGTTTATCCTCAACCTTTATATATGTTATGTGTTGTCATCAAATACAACTTACATTTCAATATTATGAATGAGCACGAATGCGGCCACTTTCATTTAAGACGGAAACTGTCTAAAATTCAACTAAAATGCTAAATTTGTGAAGATTTCAGTAATTTAGCATGACTTAATGAAGCTAATACCCAATATATGAACATTGTTTTGTCAAAAACAACCCATGTTTATGTAGCAAAAGCATTCTACTTTCCAGTAAATAGCTGAAAGATTACATTTTCACAATTTTGTAAAACTGCTATATTTTGGGCCAAAAAGGGGTCTAACAGAACCTTCTCCTTTCTCATCCCAAAATGACTTATTATAATACAAATCAAACACCTATTAGTTTTAGATGTTAACTAGAGTGTTTTTTTCTACCCTGTTCTTTCTTCTTCCAATGTTATCATTTACTTTCATATTTATATATATCCCTTCTCATTATAAGGGAAAATAATCCAGAAATGTCCAATATAAAATGTTGTTATTTGAAAATGGTATTGAGTTTTAAGTTATAAACTTCTCCAGGAATTTCATAAGAGTATGTACTATTCATTTTCGTAGTAAAATTATTTTTGATGATCTTGAGGCATTTAAACCATTCACATTAATATGTTATTCAATTTGATTTGTACAAAATGATTAATTTTAAGAATCTTGCAAAATAATTGGAAAAAAGAGCCCTGCAGAATTCCTAACCATCATATATAAGGGGGAAGTAACTCATGGTTTTTTTTCTAATCCAAACTTTTCTATTGAAAATTTTTGACCAAACACTGATTTTTAAAGGTTAATAACTATAATCAGATAATCTTATACAAATTTAAGTGGTTGGAGAATCAAAGTCTTATTCATGAATTTTCAAGGTTAAAAAAATTACAACAAATTACAAATAATATAACAATTAAAAAATGAGAACTGAGAATAATCCAAATTTGAACAAAGATTATTAACACGTTCCTTAGTTAATTACCTGGGACTAATTCAATATTCATGGGTCTCAGATAAAAGTTAAAGAATCAATAGAATATGACAAGATTCTGTAATCGCAGTGAAGATTTTTGACATATTTTCTTACCTATAAGGAATAAAACCCTATAATAAGTTTTGATTTTGACCCATACCTGAGTTTAATAAAGGTAAATGCAATACCATTTAGTTATTCAATGGTCAGTTATGAAAAATAGAAATTGTTTTCTTAAAATCTTGGATTTTCCTAGTATCCCTAGACTAGTGATTGAGTAGGAAAAAAATGCTGATCTAGAGTTATAATATGTTCTTTAATATAATCACATATTTTCTGTCAAAATTATAATATTGGAGACACATTTTACATATGTATGTCATTAAATTTTATAAAAAGTGAGTCCAAAAGTCTCCTGCTTTCCCTCCCTGCACTATTTCAACTCCTATAATAAATTTTGTAAATATACACAAAATTTAATGTACCCGTAAAAGAAATGAAAGGTGAATTATGTTATTTGATATGTGTCTGGTCAACATACACCATTAAAAATTCCAGTAAACACCTTTGAAAAAGCTAGTGAAAAATTAAATCTCAAAAAAACTGATCTCCGATGAAAATTCTAAACAGAAAGTCCCTAATCAAATGGCAAAACAAATGAGCAACAACTGTCATACCACAGACATTTTCAAATGTAGAAAATGGTGGATTGAACCTGGTTTTATATTTTTCTTTTTTTAAAGGAGTAGGTCCGGTAAGGGCCGGTTTTGGCCTAAATTCAAGTTCATCTGACGAAAGATTTTTGACACTTTTTAAACACCTAAATGTCTATTTCAATTGATTCAATCATTTTTTGTGAAAGATTTTAACTGATTCACTCATTAAAAACGCTCTGATTCTAGCTTAAATATGAAAAATCTATCAAGTATGCCAAAAACTGTCACTTTTTAGATGGTTTTTGACAAAAAATGAAAGTGGCTGCATCCTTGTTAAAAAAAACTGTTCATCCTAGACCTTTATATATGTTATGTATGTATTATCATTAAACACAACTCACATTTCAATATGAAGAATGAACACGAATGCGGCCACTTTCATTTAAGCGGAAATCGTCTAAAATTCAACTAAAATGCTGAAATTGTGAAGATTTCAGTAATTTAGCATAACTTTATGATGCAAGTATCCGATATATGTGCATTGTTAATTTGTTATGCCAAAAAACAGTCCATACTTATGTAGCAGAGGCATTATACCTTCCAAAAAATAACTAAAAGTTTACATTTAAACAATTTTGTAAAACTGCTATATTTTGGAGCCAAAAAGGGGTCTTACTGAACCTACTCCTTTTGCAAATTGGAGAAAACTTAAAACATGTTTTTGCCGAATTTGTTGATAATGAAATGAATATATATATTTAATTGGCACAGTTACTAAATTGATTAGTACAGTATTCATATATACCAATGTAAACTACCTTATGATTAAACTATGTTGTGCTTTAAAATACAATATTAATGTTTATGTATAAATATATTAGTAGTGGATGTTTATATTTTTGTGATTGAAAATGGCATAAAGAGAATCAGATTGTTACAATTTTTCAGTGCCATACAAGTAATTCTTATTTTGAAATCATACACACCTATTTTTTTGTATTTATCCATATTTAACCATACTTTTTATAGCAATTACTGTATTTTGTTATAGATATCTCCCTGTTTATTTTTATGATGATATCAGTGTATCCAAATCAAATGTCTTTCAAATGTTTTATTTATATACAACTATTGTTTTAATATTAAGGTTGTTTTTATTTTTATGTATTTTTCTCTCTATCATTAAAAATTTATATAAAAGGCAAATTTAGATATTCTGCACATAAAAGCCAAAATAAAAGCAGATGTCTCCTAGACCTTCCTGGGATAGAGGAATTCATGCATTAATTGTTTGAATGGAATTTCAAAGAGTCCTTCCTATGCTTTTTCAAACAATAACATATTTGTCATAGATTTTTTGACAGTATGATTTAAAGGTGAACAAGCCTCCAGAAGGATATGCTGCCTGATAAAAAAAAAGCTTGAATTTGTGCAAATACTTTAGCAGCTGTCAGTTTTAAAATGATAAATTACATTCAAAATGTTGTGTCAAAATGCATATTCGGTTCTTTTAGATCCCTCACATGTTTTTTTTACACAAATGCAAAAGTGGACAAATAATTTTGTATGGGCATTGTAAAATTTTACATATTTATATCTCTGAAATCATGTCTTTGAAAATTGGTTATATATTCAATTCTTAATTTATATGTATATTTGTTGACAGAAAATATTGTTATTAAAATGTGTTCAGATATTTATTTTATCTTTCCAATTTATATGCACAGAATTTACAAATTGTCTTCATAAGAAGTCACATCCTTTATACTGTCTAAAACTCCAGAGTGAGCTATTGCCATCACTTTGCATACTTTGTAATTAGCTTATTGTACATTCATTTTTTATTTGAACCCCTTGAGGCCTTGGTCATCTAGGAACAAGTTTGAATAAAAAATGTTTTGGGAAATGCCACCTGAAGGTTAACACACACTCATCATTATGTTAAATTATAAAATATCTATTGATATATATTAGGAGAACAACATTATGTTCATTACTTTGGACAAAATGGTATGGTATCAAACTTGAGGCAAATATGCATTTGCAAGATAAAACAAATATGTCAACTTTCAGAGGACAATTCCATATGTCATATGTTAGTCATCAGTTCTTTGCAACTAAAATTTCAGTCTTTTTATTTAGCTTGCTTGCCCATCATTATTGTCTGTTAACTTAAACAAAAGTCTTCTCCAAAAAAAAACATTGGACTAATTATTTAATCAAAATTGGCCACCATCATCATATGAGATATTCTGATAAAAAATGTCGACTGCTGACCCTGCTTGCCAAACAACATGACCTACATGGCTAAAAAGAACATAGTAATAAAATGCTAGTGTTGTCGATTATCTAGACAACTGCTGCTACTAGAGAAACTCTAACTGGGCAAAAATATTCAGAATGTTGAGATTTATCTGTCGACTTTAAAAGAAAGACTATTGTTGAAGATGCCCATAGACCTGGTGATCAACACAGGCTCTTTAGATAATTAATAATCTAAATGGGTCTATGAATACCCATGTTACATCAACCTTTCAGACCCAAATGTTGTGAAACTATGTTCTCCCTCCAGGACAAATATGATGTTGTCCCCGCAGATAAATCCCCAAACAAAATCATGTGTGTGCATAAATTGCATGATAAATGAATCTGGCATTGACAATTCACTTGGAAACTCAACATATGTCCCCACGACACTTACCAAGGGGAAATCCTGGTAAATCATAGGACTGGTCTGTTCTATGTTCCTTTGGAATTTCAACCGAAGTGGAAGAACCGGATTTTCATTCATGGTATTATATACCTAGACTACATAAATGATTAACAAACAGCTCTATATTTATGGGTCTACTTAGTGGTCCACGAAGCCTCTTTTGAAATTAATAGCACAAATTCTATCAGCAAATAAAGCCCCGAATTTCAAAGTAATTGTAAAATTACCTATTCTGGACGCCATGTGAATCAGCTGTGTATACTAAGAAATTCCAAAGATATGTTCGAGTACATACAATCTTATACTCTTTCATCTTGCAAAAGGACTAAATAATTAACATTCTTCATTTTACACAAGAATTCCCCAATCCAAACTAAAAGACAAATTGAAAATGACCAACCAGCACTAGTGTCTGGTATCTGAGATAAATCGTACTTTGTAAAATAAAATCATCAATTCAAACTGAAAATTCTCGGAAAGAAACATTATCAAGATATTTGATTTCTTGATTGACAACATATCTGTTAAGTTTGGAGGACGTATGTTTCAACAAGCAATCGGCAAACCCATTGGAACCAACTGTGCTCCTCTTTTGCCAACTGGTTTCTTTAATCATACGAGTCAAATTCATACAAAAACATCTTAGGAAGAAAGAAATCAATATCCTTTCACGTCACTTTTCGCTATTGAAATAAAAAGTAAAATCACAAAAATACTGAACTCCGAGAAAAATTCAAAACGTAAAGTCCCTAATTAAAAAGCAAAATCAAAAGCTCAAACACATCTAACGAATGGATAACAACTGTCATATTTCTGACTTAATACAGACACTTCCTTATATAAAGAAAATGGTGGATTAAACCTGGTTTTAAAGCTAGCTAAACCTCTCACTTGTATGACTGTCGCATCAAATTTTATTATACTGTCAACGATGTGTGAACAAAATTAATCCGACACAATAGGTAAAAATGTCACAAATATATAGATAAAACCGTAGTTTTCCCCGTTTGAATGGTTTAACACTAGTAATTTATGGGGCCTTTTTTAGCTTGCTGTTCGGTGTGAG
Organism: Mytilus edulis; assembly: GCF_963676685.1. Classification (NCBI taxonomy): domain Eukaryota; kingdom Metazoa; phylum Mollusca; class Bivalvia; order Mytilida; family Mytilidae; genus Mytilus; species Mytilus edulis. The sequence continues at coordinate 16,374,201 of NC_092348.1, read as the reverse complement.
CCAAGGCTCCGTGTTGAAGGCCGTACATTGACCTATAATGGTTTACTTTTATAAATTGTTTCTTTGAACGGGAGTTGTCTCATTGGCACTCATACCACATCTTCCTATATCTATGTACAACGGAATACCAACCAAAAACTGGGGGTGATCGCAGGTGCTCCGGTACCGGTAGGGAAAGCAGATCCTGCTCCATATGTGGCACCTGTCGTGTTGCTCATGTAATTACAAAGCCGGTAAATAGTCTTATCCGGTAGGTCGCATTCGTGAAAAGGGAACAGGATTGTAGTTACGACATCATATAAGGAACATATCCTATATCATCTGTTAAACGGATATTCCATATCCAATCTAACTTGTAATAAAGGATACAGTAGATACATTTATGTCTGCCTCATATCTTGATGTATATCTAGAAATTGACAATAAATGTCATGATGGCTGTTGAAAACAAAACTTAACGACAAAATAGGTTATGCTATGTAGCAAATACACTCACCATAGATACCAGGATTGAAATTTTATGTTAACGCCAGACGCGCGTTTCGTCTACAAACGTTTCATCAGTGACGTTTGAATGAAAAAATGTTAAAAAGGCCAAATCAAGTACGAAATTGAAGAGTATTGAAGACCAAAAATTCCTAAAAGTTTTGCAAAATACAGATACGGTAATCTATATTCCCGCGGTAGAAAAGCCTTTTTATTTTAAAACATTCCAGTAGCGTCTGGATACAAAGTTTATATTTCCTATATGATACGACAATGGAGGGCTTGTAATTCCTATATTGGTTTCTTTGATTTAGGGTTGCTGCTCACAAGGAAGCTATCAATCCAAGAGTTTTAAGTGGTGAAGTTAAAACCACCCCTTCGTAAATTTTAAGGACAATATCACGGGTTAGTTGATCGTTATGGATTATCTGTTTCACAGATGACAGATATGTTCCAATTGTCGTAACTAAATTCTCGTCCCCTTTCCCCCGATTGTGACCTACCGAATTAAGACTTATCACCGGGTTTGTACTTACACGAACAACACGACGGATGCCTTATGAGATGAGTTGTTGGTTGTGATCATGTTGTAAAATCTTTATTTTTTTTACATTGTTTTTGATGTACTGTTGTTTGTTGTCTTTTTCATTTTTAGTCACGGTGTTGTCAGTTTCTTACCGTTTTTTCCTCTCTTCAAAGAATGTCAAAATTATCTCTGTATTGCCTGATATCTAAGTTATTGCTTTCATATACATAACCCTGTTTTAGTTAATTCCTTTATTATTTTTAAAATCTTAATTATAAAGCTCTTAAATTGGAAATGAATGCTAGATTTGCAGAGAAAAGTATTACCATTTTATAAGCAATTTACCTATCACTGAAACATTTCTTCCTTCATATGCTAAATTAGATACATCAAACGATTTTAAATGAATATCGAAGAATCTTGTTCAAGTTGTCACTGAGGCCGGTATTGATCTTGCATGATCTCTTTAAATCTTCACAGAAGATCATCCGGTAATTATAACTTCAAGTTAAAGAACATCAATACAAGTTTTTTGATATATTAAGTAATGCATATAATTATTGTCCGATTACTTATACTGCATACACTATTTTCTTAGGGGCATGAAAGATGACATTGAAAGTGTGGAAATCCTTTCCAAAAACGATTCATGTTTTTGAGTGGGGAAATCATTTGCTATGTTATATAAGAGCTGTATTTCACTGAAGAACTAATTTGTAGCTACTTATGTCTGTGTCTCCTGGCAAAAGTATGTGTTAAATGTATTGATGTGAATTGTATTTTTGACATTGTTTGGATATGAATGATACATGTTAGCTGTTTCTTTTTAATAGCACAATTCACCAAAGTGATTTACTATAACTATTGCAAAGTGTATACATTTTGTTTATTTATAAATGTTTATAAATATTATTGATATTATGGCATAAAATATTTTGATTTGGCACTGGTCAATGGTTTCTTATCATCATGATCTACCGGTAAGACAAGAACATGTTCATTTTTTCTGTTTCATCCATTTGCAATCAAACACTTCCTCTGAAAATGGATCATCTTCATCTTCCTCCCCGTCAGAATGGTGTTTATAAGGAATGGGGTCTGTAGGTCGAGGTTCAAAGAAATTCAACACCAATGGCAAACTGACGATCTAAAATTAATGAATAATGAGACAATGATTTGGAAGTGTATGTATGCAACTTAGTCTCAATGTTTGTTTCTTTGTTCACACATTGTTGTCAATCTAATGGATTTTTATGTCACTGTCATACAAGTGAGAGGTTTAGCTATCTATAAACCCAGGTTTAATCAACCATTTTCTTAAAGGAGTATGACAGTTGTTATCCATTCGTTTGATGTGTTTGAGCTATTCATTTTGCCATTTGATTCTAGATTTTACGTTTTGAAATTTTCCTCGGAGTATGGTATTTTTTAGCTCACCTGGCCCGAAGGGCCAAGTGAGCTTTTCCCATCACTTGGCGTCCGTCGTCCGTCGTCCGTCGTCGTCGTCGTCGTCGTCGTCGTCGTCGTCGTCGTCCGTCGTCGTTAACTTTTACAAAAATCTTCTCGTCTGAAACTACTGTGCCAAATTAATCCAAACTTGGCCACAGTCATCTTTGGGGTATCTAGTTTAAAAAATGTGTGGCGTGACCCGGCCAACCAACCAAGATGGCCGCCATGGCTAAAAATAGAACATAGGGGTAAAATGCAGTTTTTGGCTTATAACTCAAAAACCAAAGCATTTAGAGCAAATCTGACAGGGTTAAAAGTGTTCATCAGGTCAAGATCTATCTGTCCTTAAATTTTCATATGAATCGGAGAACCTGTTGTTGGGTTGCTGCCCCTGAATTGGTATTTTTAAGGAAATTTTGCTGTTTTTGGTTATTATCTTGAATATTATTATAGATAGAGATAAACTAAAAACAGCAATAATGTTCAGCAAAGTAAGATTTACAAATACGTCAATGCAAAGGAAATGGTCAGCTGACCCCTTTAGGAGTTATTGCCCTTTATAGTCAAATTTTAACCATTTTTTCGTAAATCTTAGTAATCTTTTACAAAAATCTTCTCCTCTGAAACTACTGAGCCAAATTAATCCAAACTTGGCCACAATCGTCATTGGGGTATCTTGTTTAAAAAATGTGTGGCGTGACCCGGCCAACCAACTAAGATGGCCGCCATGGCTAAAAATAGAACATAGGGGTAAAATGCAGTTTTTGGCTTATAACTCAAAAACCAAAGCACTTAGAGAAAATCTGACATAGGTAAAATTGCTAATCAGGTCAAGATCTTTCTGCCCAATGTTTAGCAAAGTTAGATTTACAAATAAGTCAACATGACCAAAATAGTCAATTGACCCCTTAAGGAGTTATTGCCCTTTATAGTTAATTTTTAGCATTTTTCATAAATTTTTGTAAATTTTTAGAAAATATTTTCCACTGTTATTACTGGGCTAGGTTCATTATAGATAAAGATAATTGTAGCAACAAGAATGTTCAGTAAAGTAAGATCTACAAACACATCACCATCACCAAAGCACAATTATGTCATGAATTTATCTGTGTCCATTGTTTAATATGCACATAGACCAAGGTGAGCGACACAGGCTCTTGAGAGCCTCTAGTGTTATTTTACTTTTTAATATCTCATGTGGCATTTCACAACAGCTCTTAACTAAAGGACAGATCAGCTAGTTCATATTTATATTTGATAAGGAAGAGCATATTTTTGAGAGATGAGGAGAGGGGGGTTGGACTTATTGTGCCTGGAGTGGAACAAACAATAGTTATCCGCCGATCCCACCTTACATTCTTCAAGTGTATATTTGAGAGAATTGTTACGATTGTGTAGACCTTCCCTTCTCGTCATCCCCAAATCATGAGATACATCCCACCTGGCCTGGGTCAGTCAACAAATAAACAACCATTGATAACAATTAAATTATTACAACTAAGTATGACTGGAATATGTTATATTGAGAAAAAATAGAGATATTCAACTTGTATAGCTACCGGATCAGTTACAGCTCACATGGTTCTAATAAGCTAGACTGGTGAGTAATAGTTATTAATCAGCATCAATATTGTATCCATTAACCTTTTAAAATATCTTCATATTAATACTATGATACTTGTTTATAATCCTTTGATACTATTAGTCGAGTTTATAGTCTGGCACAACCGAGTATGTAATAGGCGAAGTCAATACAATTTGCTTTAAAGAGATATTTGCATAAAAGCTATTTTACATTGTTGTCACTATTATGGAATTATATGAAACTGTCTTACACGTGGGAGTTTTAGCTAGCTATAAAGCCAGGTTTAATCCACCATTTTCTACATAAGAAAATGCATGTACCAAGTCAGGAATTTGACAGTTGTACATCTTTGGCTTTATAACTATTTTGATATGAGCGTCCCTGATGAGTCCTTATGTAGACAAAACGCGCGTCTGGCGTATTAAATTATAATCCTGGTACTTTTGATAACTTTTGTTATCTGTTCATATGCCCTTTGATAAGGGACTTTCTATTTAGAATTTTCCACGGAGTTCGTGTTTTTGTTTGTTGTATTTATACATATGTATATATTCTGTTGTTAATATTTATACCAGTGGATTGCCATCAATCAGTTTTTTCACAAATAAATGTAGCTGCGATTCTCTTTCTTCGGCAATACTTGTCTTGTCCCATTTAAACATTTGTATGACAGTCGAATCTGCAAAGATATGATTTTATATCTATCAAATATGTACTTACGTTAAAATATTTACACAATTGATTTTCTTTATCAATGAATTGATTTTCTTTATCAATGAATTGATTTTAAAATGGGTCATCTGAGCCCGAAATTGTCGTGACCAACCGTCAAGTCGTAAATCAAATCAAATCAAATAAGTTTATTTTCTTATTTTAGAGCCCTTGGTGTCATATTAGTTATACAAGAAAATAAGAACAAAAGAAGACAAAATTATACACATTCATTGATTATTATTATGTGATTAATACAACATGTTCAAGGATAAACAATTTGTAAGAGAAACAGCCGGATGAAACACGGCCGGTAAATAATTATGCTTCGTTCATTTACGTTATTTAGAATGTCGAAGTCCGCTTAATCAACACAAGACATATTTGTGTGTTTGTTGGAACCAATAATGAATGGCATTTTCTTGTTTTTCTCGTAAAAAGTCAAATGTAATTCTTATAAGTAAAGAATATCCACAACCAACATGTGGACAAATCTCTATGTGAATAATGAAATACTTTTATGTTTATAGTATTTGAGAGAATTAATAAAGATATCTTCGATGGTTTTTCGAAATATATTTTTTCTTCAAATTCATACTAATTCAATCTTCAAGACCATTCTGATAGAAATACCAAGAGTTTTGATTTTTTTTTTAATGAGATTTTTTTTTGTAAACCGCACAAATGTTTATATACTAGCGACGGTTGTTAGAAAATCCGTTAGGAGCTCGGTTAGAAGGTAAGAAACAAATATGTACGATAACTACTGAACATCTGGCAACGCTACCGGTCTTTCTTCTGTTGGAGTTCATGCGATTCCCTCAGTTTCTATTAATACAATGATTTGTCTCTGTCTACTCGATTTACGAGATTTTAACATCAGTAAACTACTGTGGACATTTCCTGACTTACAAAATCACTGCAGCAAATGAAACTTATAAGATCAGTATGCTAGTTTCATAATATGATTAATTTCTTATCAATTTTTAGAACAAGGATCTATTATTCTTCATATATTATCAATACTATCCTTTGTTAGTGTGGAAAATGATCCGCCTTAATTTATTTACAGCTTGTTAAGCAGTTATGCAATACACACATTTACAAATATTTCATTACGTATCTATCGCCTATTATAAATTAAGCAATTAATTACTATAACCAAATCATCTAGTACTCTGTCAAAAAGTATAGGAGATAAAAGCCCAACGATGAAAACATTAAAATATAGTTTTAAATCATTAATTATTTTTCATTTAGAGTTCAAATACAAACCAGGTAATTTTGGAAGATCTGTCAATTTCTTATTCCGTACGATTAATCTCTTTCTAAATTCTAGAAAGTCTTGATAACTTCGTCTTACACAACACGAACGTCCATCTGACCATAATACATCAACAATAAACAAAAACTCTTTCCCTCTTTTTGATTTATCCTCCACAAAACCAGAAACTTCAGCAGACGACACAGCTAAGTTACATACAACCAGTTCGTCATCTTGGAATGAAGTCATGTTTGGTATCCCATCATTTTAATGTTTTGATCTGTCGCATGAAACAATAATGTTATGTGCTGAAATTCGATCCTTCCCTATAATAACATGTAATATATGCACAACCAGTACACAACGTGTACACCTATAGTTATACATAAGATATACTATAGGTTTATCACATCTACCTTTGTATATGTACACAATCGAAATTCAGTGTACAGCATTTATACTGAAGTTATTATACTGTACTAGAAATATCATTGTAGATAAAAATTTGACTTTAATGAGTTGATATGTAAATGACTTGTATATTACTAAAAGTCAAGATTGTAGAAAAAAGAGGAAATACTAATAAATGATTAAATATCAAATAATAATTGTTATTGTTAATGTAGATAATGAGTTTACAACTTATCATTTTCAGCATCATTCTGAAGCGTTTACATGATAATCCTAAAAGTATTATCATCATGATGTTAATAATTTAGACTCAAGGTATCGAACAATAAGTAGGCGAAAAGTAATCACACTTGCAAACATCTAAAACAAAAACCTACAAACGCAAAATATAATCATGTAAAAAACCCTATCAATGACATGAATATGATTTTGAAAACAAAAGACAATGTTTTCCAATATTAGAAAAATAAATGAATTAGATTTTCATGATCATTTATCGATATAAATCAATTAAATGGTTTACGTCAACATTCATTAATTTTCAAGGCATGACTCTCATAAGTTCTGTTCTTTATCCCTCGCCCTTTGTTCAATTGCATTTTTAGGACTTAGTTGACATACACATATAAATTATATTGTAAAAAGAAAGAAAATTTCATTTTTGAAACTAGTGAAAGCTTTACTGTAAGTTAACAGGCTTTTTTGGCCCTTTCAAAACAAATTATTTGAACTGATTTCGCCAGATAATTTTATTAAAGGAAAAATGCAAACACGGAAAATATTGTTTATTTTTTGTACACTTATTTGAATTTTGATATATATAATAATTTAAAAAAAAAAACACTGATTCCGAAATTAAGTATTGAAAATAACGAAAAGATTTCCCTTAAAGGCGGAAACAAAAAAGAAGGAAATGGTCCAGAGTGTCTAACATAAGACTTAAAACGTTGATCATGTGTATTGATACTTAAATGTTGAGGGCACCCCAATGAACTAAATGGAGGAAATGATAACATATGATCTTTCAAAAGATTTTTATTCCATCAATATTATGTCCTCAACGTTCCAATTTAACGAGGTACGAGCTATGTTTCGAATATAAGTATGTTGGTGCAGTCTTTGATTGCGCTAATTTTAAAAGCATAATATATGAAGACTACTTTTATCCTATGTCTAGATGTTAGACGAAAGTTAATTAATGTATGTAATAACAATGATAATTGTAATGATTTTATAGTTCTGATCCTGCCTGGAGTTAAATGTATGTGATTTTTATAGAATAAAGATAATAACATCTGTCTGAACTTTTTAATGTTTCATTTCAATATATAAAAATGTTTTTCTGTAACAAATCATGATGTATTGTTTTATGTGTACATGTAACGCTGCCCAATCAAGGGCCCTTTATTGGTATAATAAATATTCTTATTCTTATTCTTATATTTATTCTTTTTAAAAAATGACAAATAATTCCTAGTGAGGTAACTACAAGACATGAGAGATTGGTACCGGAGAGGCTTCTTAAAATCCGTCTAGAGATGTTGGCTTCCAAATACACTATCTTTTTAAAATACATAAATAGATATCTAATTAACAATATATTTTTGAAATTTATAAATATTTTTCGCCTCCGTTTTCTTCTTAACACTGAACCATATTATTTCAAACCTTTTATTTTCAGATGCGATCCTTTTTTTTTTTAACATGAGAGGCTCACGCAAATCAATTGGTGGCATTTGTATTTTTTTTTAGGAATAGCGACTGGTTTTGGAATCCATCTGATTTTCTATATGACATTCCGAATACGCCTTTATTCAGAATTTATCTACGCGGTAATACTTAAAAAAAATGAGAACTGCTTAATTGTTTTCAAAGAAGTAATAAAAATAAACAGAAAATAAAACAAAGAAAAACATACTGGTTATTATAAAAACATTCCAAGCTTACGTATAAACCTGCTGTATTGTTTGCACCTTTCCTAAGTCAGGAGCCTGTTGTTCAGTGGTTGTCGTTTGTGTATGTTGTGTAAAGTGTAACTTGTTTCTCGTTTTTTATATAGATTGGACTGTTGGTTTTCTTGTTAGAATTGTTTTACACTAGTCATTTTGGGGCCCTTTATATATAACTCGCTGTTCAGTGTGAGTCAAGATTCCATGTTAAAGGCCGTACCTTGACCTATAATTGTTTACTTTTTACACATTGTGACATGGATGGAGAGTTGTCTTATTAGCATTCATACCTAATCATCTTATTTCTGGGCATGTTTACCTTGAAATTTCAACATGCATAGGAACTTTTAGATATGTAAACGCAGAAAGATTCTCAAATTATGATCGATATTCTTACTCGTTTAGGCGATGACTTTCTAATAATTTAAGCCTGATAGTTGTCATCGAAAAGACATTGTTTAAGGTCTGATCTGTACCTCGATGTTTGGAGTTGACTAACGGTATAATGGTTGTTTTTCGGAAGAGATTGTTCAAGTACCATTAAATTCAAAAGGACATATTTTAGAATTTATCAAATCTTTATCAATTGCGAAGTGAAAAAGGTGCGCTATCTATTTCGGTGTTCATTTTCTGTCATATCCTAGATGTTTGAATTTATTAAGGTGCGAGTAATGTTTTGAATATAATCATGTAGATACAGTCGTCCATTTTAGTTGTTTTAAAAGTATGATATATCTAGACTACTTATGATAAAGTCATACATGACAAAAAGATAATTATAAAGGCATTTCAAGAAATGGGAGATTGGTAACGGAGAGCCTTCTTAAAATCCTGTTTTCAGGAAAAGATTAGCCATTGGCTAAGTAGATCTTAGTGATTATTGCAGGAAGATAAACACAACTTATCTATGAATATTCAACAAATTAAACATGCATATGTTGGCTTATGCAGAGTTTTACAATGAGACCGTCATGTGTGTCTACTACCGTTTACACAAATATAATTATAAATGGCAAAATCTATTCTTTTGATTTTGGCACGTGAAATAACATTAACATAGCCGGCTTTACAACTGTATGTTTTAAGACGAATATTATCAATGCAAGTTTTTTGGAATTACATCAATATTTTTTCATGGAATCGCTACAAGCTGTATATATACTGATATATATAAAGCCTGATTTAAGGGTACAGACGAAAAACGCCTATGACGTTTTGGTAAAAAATTGAATGATTTAGTAACATAAAAGGCGAAATAAAACGTTGTATTCATGTAACATTTGTTAGTAACAAATTATTTTATTTAAGTATGTATTCAAGTATTGAAAGTAAAATAAAAAATACCAAACTGCGATGAAAATTCATAACGGAAAGTCCCGAATCCAATGACTAAAATCAAAGGCTCAATCACATCAAACGAATGGATAACAACTGTTATAAATATGTTCCTGACTTAGCACAGGCATTTTCTTGTGTAGAAAATTGTGTATTAAACTTGGTTTAATAGCTAGCTAAAACTCTCACTTGTTTGACAGTCACATCAAATTTCATTATATTCCGACAACGATGTGTGAACAAGACAATCAGACATAATAGGCCAAAATGTCAAAAATAGGGGTACAGTAGTCAATATTGTGTTATAATCTTAATTACTATAAAAACAAACACATATGTTTCAAAGAAACACAAAAAGGCATAGCAAAAATGAAAGACAAGAATACAAACATTATCATAGAACAATAACACAATGACAGTATGTATAAGTACAGAGCCAAGTCAAATGTATAAAAAAACCACCGCAAAAGCCGTTTGAATGATTTTACACTATAGTAATGTTATAGCTTGCTGTTCGGTGTAAGCTAAGGCTCCGTGTTGAAGACCATACCTTGACCTATAATTGTTTACTTTTAGAAATTGTGACTTGCATGGAGATTTGTCTCATTGGCACTCATATCACATCTTCCTATATCTATATAGACAAAGCACATTAGCAAAAATGAAAGACAAGAATATAAAAATTATCATAGAAAAATAACACAATGACAGGATGTAATAGTACAGCGCAAAGTCATATGAATCAAAGAAACGCAAAAGCCATTTAAATGGTTTTACACTTGTAATATTATTGGGCCCTTTATAGCTTGTTGTTCGATGTGAGCCAAGGCTCCGTGTTGAAGACCGTACCTTGACATATAATGGTTTACTTTTATAAATTGTGACGTGGATGGAGAGTTGTCTCCTGCAAAAACTATCATCAAACAATATCACAGTAGACGACCTCAAAATTGATCAGATATAAAATAAAATATTCAGGTGAGATGTTATTTTAACAAACCAGTTTCTCAATATATCTATATATTGTTTCACAGTATTACATTTTTCCATAAAGTCCAAAAGTTATTCAATGTTACATTATAAGAGTTGAAAGAAATACATCCTTGACATCCTATTCGTTCAAATTGAACGAGGCCTGAAATGGGGTTCATAATAATCAAGATCTATTAAACGTCCACAAATTAAGTTTATGGACATACGCTCATTAGAATTTAAAAAATATATAATATGTAAAGTTTGAATTAAAGTAAAATGTTTGCGGCGACTTTGTTTATCGAAAATGTGTATATGCTCACCCCCACAAAATAATCACATATTAACAGACTTATCTATCGACTAAAAGAAATTTTTCCGCAATTTGACTTTTTTCAGCAAATGGATAATGGCGTTGTCAAAATCTGTTAATCTTGTAGAAGCGCAAATTCCTTATGTTTGTCATCTGTGTGAAGACGAAAAACAAATTAGATGGAAATGTCAAGATTGTTCTCTTTTGATGTGTGATAAATGCAAAAGAAAGGTGCATGTGAAATTCAAAGCAGCCGAAGAACATAATGTCATCAAAGTAGCAGATATAGGGAAGGATGGTTCGTTTCAGCCAAATCTGTTTGTTTTGTGTGATAAACACCCTGAACAAAAGATTTGCATATTTTGTAAGAAGTGTAATCAGTTTGTCTGTCCTGTTTGTCTTTCCGAGAAACACAGAGACCATTATTTTGAGAGTTTGAAAGTCAATTATGAGGACAAATTTCAAAGTTTAAAATACTTCCAGGATAGACTACAAGAGGATTTGGATTTTCATTTATCATGTGAAAAAGAACTTAGTTACAGGACAAAATCAAATGAAAATTTTTACGAAAATGCGAGAAAAACAATTTTAGAGCAAGAAGAAAGGTTAAAGAAGGCAATTGGGAAAGAAACTAAGTCCAGACTTGAAATTCTTGAAGACCGAATTAAAGAAATGAAAATAGCGACAATAAAAGCACAAACCAAAAACGACAACGCACAAAAAGAAGTTGGTGCAATCTTTGACGTAGTTAATTCAGCTATAAATACAGGTAGCCTGAAATCTGTAATCGAAACAGAACAATCGGTTAAGGCTTGGATAGAGCCCCAAAAGACTGATCGAGTTATTGATATTATTCCAATAGAACTAAATTGTGGTCCAATCGACCAAACTCAAATTTCGAAAATGTTTGGATCGTTAGAAAAAGTTTCGGATACAGTACAATTTGAAGTCCTTCATTCTTACAGAAGTAAAGCCATTTTCAATATCATACAGCCTTGCAAAGATGGTTCAGTTTGGGTGAGTAATAAATACTCATGCCTGAGGAATATGAAAGTTTGCAATGAAATTCAACAACGACAAGAAATTAATGATATAAGTGTTGAAGAAATGCTCGAAAGTGATGAAGGCGAAGTCATTTTATCCCTTACTGGACATTCAAAACTTGTAACATTAGCAAAGGACGGTAAACTAACGGATTTTATAGATTTTTCGCCACTAATTGCCCGGCCACTTCATATAACAAAATCTGGTAAGATAGTTATTGGTATTTGTGAAGAAATAAGGTATAAATTGTCAACTTATAGTGTTAGACAAATCATCATTTTAGAGGCGAGTGGGAAAAGATTGCATACATTTGAATTCGATGATGAACATAAACGAATATTAACATATGCTCTGAAAGCAACAACAAATATCAACAATGATTTGTATGTGATTGACAAGACATCTAAACACAAACACGGCCGACTTCTGTCGCTTGCTTATCCGAATAAGGTTATGTGGACGTATACGGGAAATACAACTTTAAATGCAAAACTTCAGTTCAAACCGAATAGCCTTGCTGTAACTGCAACCGGAAATATTGTTTTGTTAGACTCCGATACTAAAGTTCTACATATTTTAGATATAACAGGTGCATTAAAAACCTTTGTATCTTTATTAAACTATCACGTGTTTAGCCCCGAGTCTATGTGTATTGACGTCCGAGGGAGAATGTGGATAAGCTGTGGAGGATTGTCCTCAGATTCTTATATGACGTATTTTACTAAAATATTTCAAGGAATGATCGTAGTTATGTCTTTTACTGGGTTTTGAAATTAAAGATGAAATTTATGTTCTGCTTTTGTTATCTACCTTTGAATACAATTCGTTGAAAAAAGGAATACATAGGATACATGGCTTATCTTTGATAACGAAACTAACGTTTTTTTGGGGTCAGTTATGAGATGCCAAAGATGCCCGTCCAAGTCGACTTTAGTGTAGGGTGTAAACATACGTAAATATGTCAGCTTTGTATTGATACTTTATTTTTTGTTCGTTTTGTTTTCCTTTCTTGAATTGAATAAAATACAAAATTATCTGTGTGTTGGAGTGTGTTCTTTTTGCAAAATAAATACTAACACTGACTAACGCAATTTGTTGTGTCGAAATTTCAGTACCATTTACATATTTTCGTTGACCTAAAATGTATTCCTTTTGATGTGGTTTTATCCGTAGACAATGGATTTCAACTGAAAGCATTGTAAAAACAGTGTATTAACACCAACTTAAGATCGCCTTTTGAACCTCTATTACGATAATAAGTAGAACTTTGCATGGACGGAAACATAGATGTCACAAAAACACAATTGGCCACTGCTTGTAAGTTCTTATAGCATGTTAAATATAAAGTAACACCATATGATTGCAATTTCTAAATTAATGATAGATATTTTATCTAGTCCTTTCTGAACCTCGGTGATTAGGACGACGAAACGCGCGTCTGGCGTACACAATTCTTATCCTGGTATCTATGATAACCCTTTGTCTCTGTCTGTAGTGATTCAGGTTTTACTGCCAGAAATCTATGTATAATAGGTAATGCAGGAATTTCGATACGACAAATTACTCAAACTATTTATTAAACTCTCTAATAAATACAATTATCTTACCTCCTATACATTTCTAGAAATATGATTGGTTAAAAGCGTCCGCGTGGAGACCGTGTATATTCAATATTAGGTTAGTAGGGAGGCGGGGCTGAATTCAATACACGGTTAGCAGTAGATTTTCGACTTTGGCACTGTTTGATTATTTAAAAGTATTGAAAGTTCTGTTTAATATTGTTATATCAAGGTTATTGATAATAAATAGTTATTGTTTGCAGTATTTTTTTTTAGTGCAGACCAATGGAAGAAGGTTCTTAAAATTGAACACTTGAACACTTTAATAGAGAAATAAGAAGATGTGTTATGATAGCAAATGAGACAACTCTAGTTTAAATTCGACAAATAAAGATAGTCGGTTAGATAAATTCGTTACATAGTGTGCTAGTGACATAATGTTGATGTATTTGAGCCTACTGTTTTGCAATTTGATTAGGAACTTTCCTTTTTAAATATTCCTCAGAGCTCGGTATTTTTATGATTTTACTTTTTGTTAGTTCTCTTGGGGTTATGTTGTATAGTTGCTAGTTTTCTTTGGGTTCGTGTTGCTTTTTTTATTTTTAACTGCGATATGCTTTTCCTTTTTGTCAATGAGAGGATTTTGATGAACTTGGGCTCGTACGAGTAAAACACAAGTCGGCAAGTAAGTTATTACTCATTGAAAACCGACTATACAAAAATCACAGATTCACTCAACCTGAATAAAATTACTATAAGTTCAATACTTTAACGATATAGAACTGAAACAAAAATCAGACAATTCCACAACCATACGTCCCTATTGATTTTTTTTCAATATTATTTTTTTGTTATCAATTTTAATCCGTTGGTTTTTGTCGATTCATTAGTTAATACACATTTTGTCCTGTCAAGGCTTTTCATAGCGGACTATATGGAATGTATTTTTCCTCATTGTTGTGTGTTGTATGGTTAACTTTATAGCTTTACCTCATCGACAATCATACAACATCTTAATCTTATACTACTTCTCTATAGAAGACACGGGGTTGGTATAAAAAAAAGTGCTGATTGTTTTAGGATAAGAAACAGTTTGAGATTTTTTTTTTATTTCTTTCCCTCCCTTCTATGATTTATATATTTAATCGTATCAAGGTTGGTTTGATATGAATTACACAGTTTGGGTTAGCCTTCTCCATTTTCTTTTTTCCTTATCTCTTATTGAATAGCAGATATCGGTAACCTCTAATCAAATTAATTAGTTATTATGTGTTTATATGTGTATTCTATGGCATATATTTTAAATGGTAATTCACACGTCATCGGAACAGCTGTTAAAGTTTATTAAACATCTTACGTTTGCTAATAATGATTATTTAAATTCAGTCTTGAAACTATTTATGGTAGATTGAGTTTTTCAAATTGACATTGTGTTTTGTTTACCAGGATATATATCTATTACATACTTGGTCAAAACACAAAATGGCGTCTCCTGTAACACCAGCCTTGTGTCACGTTTGTGAGAAAAGTACAACAATTAAGTGGAAATGCATTAAATGCAATTATTTAATGTGCGAAGAATGTAAAAATAATATTCATACTAAATTTCATGAGGACCATACAGTTATAGAACTGTCAAAAATTGGAACAAAGGAAATAAACGAACCAAATTTGCATATACTTTGTAAAACTCATCCTGAGTTGAGGATAATCTTTTTTTGTACGACATGCCAACTGCTAGTATGTCCATCTTGTTTTACAAATAATCATAGTGGTCATGAAGTTGAAAGTTTGAAAGACCTTTACAAGGCCAAATTTAATAGTTTGAATTACTATCGAGATGAACTTAAAGTCGAACTCAGTTTTCATGAGTCATGTAAAACGGGTATTGAGACGAAGATAAACTTAGAGAATAGCTTGTACGAAAGTGCCAAAAAGGCTATCTTAGATCAAGGAGAAAAGATGAAAGAAATGGTAGAAAATGAAATAAAAATTCAACTTCAAAAACTTGAAGACAGATGGAAAGAAATTAAAAACATACAGGAAGCAGCTCGAAGTTCCAGCATAAGTGCAAAACAAGATTTAAGTACGAAAATCGAATCATTGACAACATCCCTTGACTCTGGTAATTTGAAAAAGTTAACAGAGACAGAAGTCTCTATCAATACATGGACACAACTGAGTAAGTCATACAGAGATGCGCATATTAATTCAATGAAATAAGAACAGGGAAATATTAGCGAAAAACAAATTTCTGATATGTTCGGGGTATTGACTGATATCCAGCAGGTTCATAAGGTAAAAGTAGAAGTACTTGGTTCATTCGACCTTATAATGGTGAGTGACTATGACACTTGCTTCAAAATGATAGTTATGGGAACAGACGGCATTGAACAAAAGAAAGAAATTATAGATATTGATGTTGTAGAGATGCTAGGAATTGATAAAGAAGAAGTAATTCTATCTCTTGAGGGAAAATCTAAGCTTGTCAAGTTGAGAAATGACGGAGAAATGCAAGACTTTGTTGATTTTCCAGAAATGGTTCCTCGAGCTTTACACTTAACAAAGTCCTCCAAGATCGTTATAGGATTATGTGAAAAAGGTCAAATTGAGTTTTCAGAAAATAGTGTAAGGCAAATAATCATTATGGATCTCAGCGGAGATATATTACACACGTATGAATTTGATAATGACAAAAACCGACATATCCGCTTAAAGCAACCTCGCATATTAATAACGATATGTATGTCATTGACTTACAAGGGCCAGTAAGCGGTCAGAGTCGTATTATATCCCTTGCATATCCAAATAAGGTTATGTGGGAATACAAAGGCGACACAAGTTCGCATTTTAAACCTAGGAGCTTATCTGTTACTTCAGACGGTTACATTGCTTTGTTAGATACAAAATTCTTACATATCCTGTATACAAAAGGTACCTTAAAAACACGTATTGACACACAAGATTACAATATACCGAACCCAACTTCAATGTGCATAGACGTGAGTGGTAAAATGTGGATTGGGTGTAGACATCGAACATATTCGGTCTCTCTGTTTAGATCGAAACACCTTATTTCACCATGGAATCACATATTAGTCGTTAATTTTATAGGCTTTTGACGGAGAAATATATACATATACGCAAGCGCCTTTATTTGAAACCCATTGTTTTGATTATTTTTTATTTTTACAATTCACATTCGATTTGCATGCAGGTAAAGGAAAGTTTATCATACATGAAAATATTGTGATTTATATCTCGTAGAATTTCATCGTGTTCATTTTAAATGCAAAGCATTTCTTTTGATTTTTTTATTCTTACATTCGGTTTGCATGCTGGTAAAGGAAAGTAAATCATACATGCAAATAGTGCCATTTAAATTTCGACACTCTTAGAATTTCATCATGTTCAGTTTAAACGCAAAGCAGCCGCACATTTAATGCTGTTTTCAGATTTTCTCAGACTTTTTAACACTGAAGTAAGTTTTTTAATGTGACTGATTAATATTTTACTTTTGGAAAATAAGAGTTATCATATGTATACTGAGTAGCTTTGACTTATTGCATGTACTATTAAATTTTTATTCGAACGTCACTGATGAGTCTTTAGTAGACGAAACACGCGTTTGGCGTATATGAAATTTCAATCCAGGTATCTATGATGGTTTATTTACATCGCATTTGTGTGTCTTCTGTCAATTTGATCTGTGCCGACCTGATGAGTAAAGCTCACATAAATGCTTAATTACAGCTCCCTCTGTTTCTAAACAGATAATTTATCTTGAATATAATAACGGCAGATTTAACAACACTTTCCTTGTGTTTAGCAATGTTCTTAAACCTTAAGATATCAGTAGGAATGTCAGTTCAGTCCCCCCCCCAAAAAAAAAACAAAAAAAAAAACAGGATGCACGTTGACCATATTTAGATATAACAGTATGACGTAGAACCATGCCATTTCCATGAGTCAACCCGAATGCACGTCCGCAACATAAGGACGTGACGAAATTATATGAACGATCATTTATCATGAGCATGGCCCTCAATTTTGATTATTCAATTCCAAAAATTCAAATTCAAAAAGCCAAAAATAAAAAAATATCAATTCAAAAATTAAAAATTAAAAAAAAAAAAAAAATTAAATATTCAAAAATTTAAAAATTTAAAAACTTTCAAACCTAACCAACACATTGCATAAATGAAACTTTTGGTGAAAGGGAAATATATTTAGACCATTTTGAGACAAAATTCACTTTTCTATGAGTTTGCGTTAAAAATTCAGGGTTAATGCACTACATAGTACACTAATTTAAGATTTCAAGAAAACCGGGAGTTATTTTGGTAGTACCTGTGTTTCAAGATCAAATATTCATTTTAAGACTTTAAACATTAGTTGAGAATTGGCATGTAGAAAGGTGATACATGTACAATTCAGGATATACCAGGTTTCTTTGCAGTTAAACTTAAGGTACAAAATATAGAAAGCTGTGTAAATTGCAAATTTAGTTGAACAGATAGCAATTTTTAATTGGTGGTCTGACACCTTTAATTATCGTTTTTCAAAATTACCCAATCGGAATAGTCATAAGCGAGGATAACATATGCGGCTATTGGACACAAATGCATGATGATTAATTTATTGTGGAACGAAGAGAAGCGACACTCAAAATGTGGTCTTCTCGTTTATTAGTATAGATTTACGTCATAAAGAGGAATATATAAAAAAAATGACAATTTTTCATGATAAAAGAACTAAACAATGTATCATTTTGATGAAAAGAAAGATTAAGATGCTCAAAGTCAAGAGGTTGTAACTAAGTGTGTATGCTTATTTGCTCTCAATCGCTTTCTATTAATCTGGCCGTGAATTGTTTTTCTTTTGATTTGTTTCACAGTTTTTCAAGGCGGTTTTTTATGGCTTACTTTGCCGTATTGGAAATTGATCTTTGTTGAAGACCGTACGAACAGTGTCCTGTATTGGTTTACCTCGTCGTTCTTTGGTCATTTATGAGATATCTACTTTTGTTGTCTACCTTCACATGCATGAAATACTTGCCACAGGGTATTAAGCGAATTAAAATCAATAAGTCATCCTTTTCTGAATTTGCCGTACATAAATATTTTAAGAATAAAATCGAGATTATTGTTAGTACCCTAAGAAGGTTTGTCGCAAACATTGTCCCTTCTTATGATAGGTATTTTGATAATTCACGAAAGATACATAAGATACAGTGGGGACTTTAATAACTCATAAATCGACAAACAAGATTAAAAAGATTGTCAAAATCGAAAAAAAACAAAAATGACGAACAAATCCACAATACACTACGTAGGAAACTGAATAACACGAACTTAACCTAAATCCAAGTCTGTGCTAGGAAGCGTCGGAGGGCTAGCATTCTCTGCTCCCAAAGTGGCACACGTCGTGTTGATCATGCAAATATATATCCTGTGAGAAGTCATAAAAAAAATTCACAACTCAAAAGAAGTCGAGATCGTGGTTCTGACAATTGGAAATTTATCCGAGGTCATCTTTAACGCAGATATTTCATATTGGTCAATCAACTCGTGCTGATCATAATATTTTCGAAAGAATGACTTAAAAGCACTTAGAACCCTTGGTTCAATTGATTACTTAAACGTAGCCATAGTGATAAAACGAAACGGCAATAGTCGGATATATTATGACTTCAACAAAGGAATGCGTCAATTGATCTCAGAAGATGTGATATGAGTGACAACTCTCCATTCAAGTCACAATGAAAACCCATTACAGGTCAAAGTATGGTCTTCAACACGGAGCCTCGGCTCACAACGAATAGTAAGCTATAAAGACCAAAAAAGTGACCAATGTGAAACAATTCAGAGCGGGCAACCAACGTTCCAATCTATATAAGAATAGAGAAACGAGAAACACTTATGAACGACTTCATCAAACTAATTAACATCAGATTCCTGACTTAAAAACAGGTACAAACAAAAGCAGTGGGTTTCAACGTTTAATGGGTACCATCCTTCGCCCGAAATAATAGTGTAACATTACAACACAGAAAGACACACTTTAAAATTGAAATTGTAATGACTTAACTCACTCAAAACAAAATAAACACAAGTAAACATAAACTAAACGAATAAATTTGAAAGCCCATTATTAAAGACTATTGCGGAAATTATACCAAATATTCCGGAAGCAAAAGTTCTCAGTAAATTTGTGCAAAAAAATGGTTTTTGGTAGCTCCAGATGACAGAAGATATTTCGAAACTCTGTGTATAAAATGAACTCCAGTAAGAATATACCGATTTTATGGCCTACAGTCCCAGCATCAGAAATATTCCAAAAGCCGATGTCCAAAAATTTCGACGATTTTTAATAAAGGGTTCAGTTCTATATATAAAAATTAAAAATGACATATTGATATCCGATAAAAAAAGTTCTGAAAGGATCATGTTTGGATGATTCGAAGAAGTTTCGGATACAGTACAATTTGAAGTCCTTTATTTTTACAGAAGTAAAGCCATTTTCAATAACATACATCCTTGCCAAGATGGGTCAGTTTGGGTGAGTGATAAATACTCATGCTTGAGAAAATGGATTTAAGAACAACGAAAAGAAGTTAAAGATCTAAGTGTTGAAGCTATGCTCGAAAGTCACGAAGGAGAAGTAATTTTATCCATTTCTGGCCAATCAAAACTTGTAACATTAGCGAACGACGGTAACTTAAAGGATTTCATAGATTTTTCGCCATTAATTGCCCTGCCACTACATATAACAAAATCTGGTAGGATAGTTGTTGGTAATTTGTGAAGAAATTTCGTATAAGCTGTCAACAAGCAGTGTAAGGCAACTTATCATCATTGAGGCGAGTGGAAAAAATTGCATACATTTGAATTCGATGAAAACTAGAAAAGAATATTAACATATGCTGTGAAAGCAACAACAAATATCAACAATGATTTTTATGTAATAGACAAGACATCTAAATACAAACACGGCCGTCTTCTATCGCTTGCCTATCCAAATAAGGTTATGTGAACGTATACGGGAAATACAACTAGAAACTCAAAACTTCATTTCAAACCGAATAGCCTCGCTGTAACTGCAACCGGAAATATTGTTTTATTAGACACCGATACTAAAGTTCTACATATTTTAGATATAACTTTAAAATTGAAATTGTAATGACTAAACTCACTCAAAAACAAAATAAACACAAGTAAAGATAAACTATGCGAATAAATTTGAAAGCCCATTATTAAAGACTATTGCGGAAATTATACCAAATATTCCGGAAGCAAAAGTTCTCAGTAAATTTGTGCAAAAAAATGGTTTTTGGTAGCTCCAGATGACAGAAGATATTTCGAAACTCTGTGTATAAAATGAACTCCAGTAAGAATATACCGATTTTATAGCCTACAGTCCCAGCATCAGAAATATTCCAAAAGCCGATGTCCAAAAATTTCGACGATTTTTAATAAAGGGTTCAGTTCTATATATAAAAATTAAAAAATGACATATTGATATCCGATAAAAAAAAGTTCTGAAAGGATCATGTTTGGATCGTTCGAAGAAGTTTCGGATACAGTCCAATTTGAAGTCATTCATTTTCACAGAAGTAAAGCCATTTTCAATAACATACATCCTTGCCAAGATGGGTCAGTTTGGGTGAGTGATAAATACTCATGCTTGAGAAAATGGATTTAAGAACAACGAAAAGAAGTTAAAGATCTTAGTGTTGAAGCTATGCTCGAAAGTCACGAAGGAGAAGTAATTTTATCCATTTCTGGCCAATCAAAACTTGTAACATTAGCGAACGACGGTAACTTAAAGGATTTCATAGATTTTTCGCCATTAATTGCCCTGCCACTACATATAACAAAATCTGGTAGGATAGTTGTTGGTAATTTGTGAAGAAATTTCGTATAAGCTGTCAACAAGCAGTGTAAGGCAACTTATCATCATTGAGGCGAGTGGAAAAAATTGCATACATTTGAATTCGATGAAAACTAGAAAAGAATATTAACATATGCTGTGAAAGCAACAACAAATATCAACAATGATTTTTATGTAATAGACAAGACATCTAAATACAAACACGGCCGTCTTCTATCGCTTGCCTATCCAAATAAGGTTATGTGAACGTATACGGGAAATACAACTAGAAACTCAAAACTTCATTTCAAACCGAATAGCCTCGCTGTAACTGCAACCGGAAATATTGTTTTATTAGACACCGATACTAAAGTTCTACATATTTTAGATATAACTTTAAAATTGAAATTGTAATGACTAAACTCACTCAAAAACAAAATAAACACAAGTAAAGATAAACTATGCGAATAAATTTGAAAGCCCATTATTAAAGACTATTGCGGAAATTATACCAAATATTCCGGAAGCAAAAGTTCTCAGTAAATTTGTGCAAAAAAATGGTTTTTGGTAGCTCCAGATGACAGAAGATATTTCGAAACTCTGTGTATAAAATGAACTCCAGTAAGAATATACCGATTTTATAGCCTACAGTCCCAGCATCAGAAATATTCCAAAAGCCGATGTCCAAAAATTTCGACGATTTTTAATAAAGGGTTCAGTTCTATATATAAAAATTAAAAAATGACATATTGATATCCGATAAAAAAAAGTTCTGAAAGGATCATGTTTGGATCGTTCGAAGAAGTTTCGGATACAGTCCAATTTGAAGTCATTCATTTTCACAGAAGTAAAGCCATTTTCAATAACATACATCCTTGCCAAGATGGGTCAGTTTGGGTGAGTGATAAATACTCATGCTTGAGAAAATGGATTTAAGAACAACGAAAAGAAGTTAAAGATCTTAGTGTTGAAGCTATGCTCGAAAGTCACGAAGGAGAAGTAATTTTATCCATTTCTGGCCAATCAAAACTTGTAACATTAGCGAACGACGGTAACTTAAAGGATTTCATAGATTTTTCGCCATTAATTGCCCTGCCACTACATATAACAAAATCTGGTAGGATAGTTGTTGGTAATTTGTGAAGAAATTTCGTATAAGCTGTCAACAAGCAGTGTAAGGCAACTTATCATCATTGAGGCGAGTGGAAAAAATTGCATACATTTGAATTCGATGAAAACTAGAAAAGAATATTAACATATGCTGTGAAAGCAACAACAAATATCAACAATGATTTTTATGTAATAGACAAGACATCTAAATACAAACACGGCCGTCTTCTATCGCTTGCCTATCCAAATAAGGTTATGTGAACGTATACGGGAAATACAACTAGAAACTCAAAACTTCATTTCAAACCGAATAGCCTCGCTGTAACTGCAACCGGAAATATTGTTTTATTAGACACCGATACTAAAGTTCTACATATTTTAGATATAACTTTAAAATTGAAATTGTAATGACTAAACTCACTCAAAAACAAAATAAACACAAGTAAAGATAAACTATGCGAATAAATTTGAAAGCCCATTATTAAAGACTATTGCGGAAATTATACCAAATATTCCGGAAGCAAAAGTTCTCAGTAAATTTGTGCAAAAAAATGGTTTTTGGTAGCTCCAGATGACAGAAGATATTTCGAAACTCTGTGTATAAAATGAACTCCAGTAAGAATATACCGATGTTATAGTCTACCGTCCCAGCATCAGAAATATTCCAAAAGCCGATGTCCAAAAAATTCTACGATTTTTAATAAAGGGTTCAGTTCTATATATATATAAATAAAAAAAAATGACATATTGATATCCGATAAAATAAGTTCTGAAAGGATCATGTTTGGATCGTTCGAAGAAGTTTCGGATACAGTCCAATTTGAAGTCATTCATTTTCACAGAAGTAAAGCCATTTTCAATAACATACAGCCTTACCAAGATGGGTCAGTTTGGGTGAGTGATAAATACTCATGCTTGAGAAAAATGGATTTGGGAAGCGAAATTCAACAACGAAAAGAAGTTAAAGATCTTAGTGTTGAAGCTATGCTCGAAAGTCACGAAGGAGAAGTAATGTTATCCATTTCTGGCCAATCAAAACTTGTAACATTAGCGAACGACGGTAACTTAAAGGATTTCATAGATTTTTCGCCATTAATTGCCCTGCCACTACATATAACAAAATCTGGCAGGATAGTTGTTGGTAATTTGTGAAGAAATTTCGTATAAGCTGTTAACAAGCAGTGTAAGGCAACTTATCATCATTGAGGCGAGTGGAAAAAATTGCATACATTTGAATTCGGTGATAACCAGAAACGAATATTAACATATGCTGTGAAAGCAACAACAAATATCAACAATGATTTGTATGTAATAGACAAGACATCTAAATACAAACACGGCCGTCTTCTATCGCTTGCCTATCCAAATAAGGTTATGTGAACGTATACGGGAAATACAACTAGAAACTAAAAACTTCATTTCAAACCGAATAGCCTCGCTGTAACTGCAACCGGAAATATTGTTTTATTAGACACCGATACTAAAGTTCTACATATTTTAGATATAACTTTAAAATTGAAATCGTAATGACTTAACTCACTCAAAAACAAAGTAAACATAAACTAAGCGAATAAATTTGAAAGCCCATTATTAAGGACTATTGCGGAAATTATACCAAATATTCCGGAAGCAAAAGTTCTCAGTAAATTTGTGCAAAAAAATGGTTTTTGGTAGCTCCAGATGACAGAAGATATTTCGAAACTCTGTGTATAAAATGAACTCCAGTAAAAATATACCGATTTTATAGTCTACCGTCCCAGCATCAGAAATATTCCAAACACCGATGTCCAAAAATTTCGACGATTTTTAATAAAGGGTTCAGTTCTATATATAAAAATAAAAAAATGACATATTGATATCGGATAAAAAAAGTTCTGAAAGGACATTCTAAACTATTTAAGGACCTCCATGATTTGGAGCACCTGAGATCACCCCCAGTTTTGGGTGGGGTTCGTGTAGCTTAGTCTTTTACATGGTGTCTTGTGTACAATCATGTGTCTGTTTGTCTTTTTATTTTTAGCCATGGTGTTGTTAGTTCATTTTCAATCTATGAGTTTGACTGTCCCTCTGGTATATTTTGTTCCTCTTTTGATTTCAAGATATCTCAAAAAATTTCACAACCTTCTTGATTTGAATTACGGGGCCCTAAAATATTTTAGATGCTCCTTGCATACAACAAATGTTATAATTGATTATATTTTTAATAAGACTTATCATGTTTTCTTAATTTTACACATGTTTAAAGTTACTTAAAGTAATTCAGCATATCATTTGTACATTGATCAATTATGTAATTCTATTTTTTGATAACCAACTCTTACATCAAAATCTGGGACAAACACCCTTGACATATTCGTTTAAATTGAAAGAGGCCTTGATCGAGGATCAAGTAAACTTCGCTCCACAGAATTTCAACAAATTCGATTTGTGGGCATACAATCATAAATTCCAGTGAAAAATAAATGATTTGTAAAATTTAAACAAATGAAAATCATTGTTATGTTATGACGTTTTTACTGTGTATTATTAAAATAAACAACCCCAGTGTTATCTATCGACTACATGTAACGGAGCACGTAATATTTCCTCAAATCGATTTTATCTAGCTTACTGAAAATGGCGACGTCAAATCTTGGAGAAGCGCAAATTCCTTGTGTATGTCATTTGTGTGAAGATGAAAAAGAAATAAGATGGAAATGCAAAGAATGTTCACTTTTGATGTGTGATAAATGTAAAAGGAAAGTACATGTAAAGTTTAAGGCAGCTGACGAACATACTGTCATCAAGGTAGAAGATATAGGGAAGGATGGTTCGTTTAAGCCAAATCTCTTTGTTTTGTGTGAAGAACATCCTGAACAAAAGATTTGCATATTTTGTAAGAAGTGTAATCAGTTAGTCTGTCCGTTATGTCTTTCTGAGAATCACAAAGATCATTATTTCGAGGGTTTGAAAGACGTATATGAGGAAAAAATTCAAAGTTTAAAATACTACCAGGACAAACTTAAGGAGGATTTGGCTTTCCATTTATCAAGTGAAATAGAACTTAGTGTGGGGACAAAATCGAACAAGTCTTTTTACGAAAATTTAAGGACAACTATTTTAGAACAAGAAGAAAGGTTAAAGAAGGCAATTGAGATTGAAACCAAATCCAGACTTGAAATTCTCGAAGACCGAGTTAAAGAAATTAACATAGCGACAGTAAAGGCACAACATACAAACGTCAATGCACAAAAAGAAGTAAGTTCGAATTTGGAATCAGTTAATTTAGCTATCAATACAGGTAGCTTGAAAACTGTAATTCAAACAGAACAATGTGTTAAGTCTTGGACAGAGCCCGAAAAGACTTATCGGGTTATTGATATCAATCCAATAAAACTAAATTGTGGTTCAATTAACCAAACTCAAGTTTCGGAAATGTTTGGATCGTTAGAAAAAGTTTTGGATACAGTACAATTGGAAGTCCTTCATTCTTACAGAAGTAAAGCCATTTTCAATAACATACAGCCTTGCCAAGATGGGTCAGTTTGGGTGAGTGATAAATACTCATGCTTGAGAAAAATGGATTTGGGAAGCGAAATTCAACAACGAAAAGAAGTTAAAGATCTTAGTGTTGAAGCTATGCTCGAAAGTCACGAAGGAGAAGTAATTTTATCCCTTTCTGGCCAATCAAAACTTGTAACATTAGCGAACGACGGTAACTTAAAGGATTTCATAGATTTTTCGCCATTAATTGCCTTGCCACTACATATAACAAAATCTGGTAGGATAGTTGTTGGTATTTGTGAAGAAATTTCGTATAAGCTGTCAACAAGTAGTGTAAGGCAACTACTCATCATTGAGACGAGTGGGAAAAAATTGCATACATTTGAATTCGATGATAACCAGAAACGAATATTAACATATGCTGTGAAAGCAACAACAAATATCAACAATGATTTGTATGTAATAGACAAGACATCTGAATACAAACACGGCCGTCTTCTATCGCTTGCCTATCCAAATAAGGTTATGTGGTCGTATACGGGAAATACAACTATAAACTCAAAACTTCAGTTCAAACCGAATAGCCTCGCTGTAACAGCAACCGGAAATATTGTTTTGTTAGACACCGATACTAAAGTTCTACATATTTTAGATATAACAGGTGCTTTAAAAACATTTGTATCTTTATTAAACTATCACGTGTATAGTCCTGAGTCTATGTGTATTGACGTTCTTGGGAGAATGTGGATAAGCTGTGGAGGATTGTCCTCAGATTCTTATATGACGTTTTTTACTAAAATATTTCAAGGAATGATCGTAGTTATGACTTTTACTGGGTTTTGAAATTAAAGATGAAATTTATGTTCTGCTTTTGTTATCTACCTTTGAATACAATTCGTTGTCCTCAGATTCTTATATGACTATTTTAACTAACATGTTTCATGTTAACATGCTCGTAGTGATGTCTTTTGCTGGGTTTTGAAATTAAAGATGAATTCAATGCATCACTTGTGTTATTTACTTTTATGAATCAATTTCAAAGAAGTGCAATTTGTAATCTTAGACATACAATTGCATGCAGGAAACACATTGGTTATGTAACTCGAATTTGTTCAAATTGACAACAAAATGATTATTGTGTCAATAATGGGATTTCAGAGATACAGGTTCTCGTCTTCCTAATTTTTGTGGATGTAAAATGTCATACCACAAAAATACTGAACTCCTAGGAAAATTCAAAACGGAATGTCCCTAATCAAATGGCAAAATCAAATGATAAAACACATCAAACGAATGGACAACAACTATCAGATTCCTGACTTGTATAAACATTTTCAAATGTAGAAAATGATGGATTGAACCTGGTTTTATAGCGCTAAATCTCTCACTTTAACGACAGGCGCATCAAATTATATCATTTTGACAACGATGTCCGACAAAATGTCTCAAATAAAACAACAACACTAACCCCACCTAAACTAGGGGTGATTTCAGGTGCTCCGGAAGGGTAGGCAGATCCTGTTTTACTTATTACACCCGTCGTGTTGCTCGTGTTATTACAAAGCATGAAAATAGCCTAATTCGGTAGGTCACATTCGTGAAAAGGGAAGGGGATGGTAGTTACAACATAAGGAACTTATCCGATTTCATCTGTATTTATAACGTTTACTCCAAAAACGTTCAACCTACTCGTGATGGCGTCCGTAAAATTTACAAAGTGATGACTTTAACTAATCCACTTGAAATTCTTGGTTTCAAAATGAAATGGTTACAATCATCTCTTTTGTCGTAACGTTTTGTTTTCAACCGACCCTCATAGTTGATTTCCAGATTTAAGTCCTAATAAAATGGCAAAATCAAAACCTTAAACACATCAAACGAATGGATAACATCTGTCATATTCCTGTCTTGGTACCGGCATTTTTTTATGCTGAAAATGGTGGATTGAACCTTGTTTTGTAGCGCTTAACCTCGCACTTGTATGGCAGTCGCATCAAATTCCATTACATTTTGGCCACGAGCATCACTGAAGAGACATGTATTGTCGAAATGCGCATCTGGTGCAAGAAAATTGGTACCGTTAATTGTATTACTACCACTGGGTCGATGCCTCTACTGCTGAACTATTAGTCCCCGAGGTTATCACCAGCCCAGTAGCAAGTACTTCGGTACTGGCATGAAAATACGGATTTTTTTGTGTTATTAAAATTTGCTGTTACAAAATATTATAAATTATTATAAATTAAGGAATGTATCTCCCTCATGCAAAGCTCTGATTTCTTTCACAGATTTGGCTATACTTTTTGGACCTTGTGGATTATAGCTCTTCATCTTTTATATAATCTTTGGATTTCAAATATTTTGGCCACGAGCATCACTGAAGAGACATGTTTTGTCGAAATGCGCATCTGGTGCAAGAAAATTGGTACCGTTAATTTTATTACAACGATGCGTGAACAAAACAGAGGGAAAAAAAGTTAAATTGTCAAATATACATGCCACCACGTCTGGCAATTGATTGATTTTTTAAATTGGATAATAATACTGATGAAGGCCGTTGTTATGGTGAAGTGTTCTCATGATTTAATCATTGTAAATGGATTTTAACTGTTAATATTTCCAAGCACTAAGTAAACAATTGACTACATGTAACTTTTTTGATTATTATACCTTTTATAGTGTTATTCAAGAATATTGATAACGATAACAAGTCATACCGTGTTAGCATGGTTATTCGAAAACATGAAACTTTTATGTCCCCTGCGAGGTGAAATCACGTGATGCTTTTTTTTTCTGAATAAAACAATGAATTTTATATTATAAACCCCTCTAGTAGACAAGTCGATCTTGTTTTAACATGCAATTGGTGACAAAAGCATGTCCACCAAATTGACTTAAAAACACAAAAACGTACGCATATATTAGAATCACACAAGTTCTATCAGAAGCAATAACAAAAATTGTTATATAGTATAAGGATTTCGTGCGTATTTTTGGACTGAACGCTATTTAATTATCCATAGATATATAAATATCACTTAGAACAACGTGTCGGTCAGTTCTATCCAGATACAAAAATGGCTACTTAAAGGCTCTGCAGGAAGTGTCGTGAAATGCCAAACTTTGAAGTTCTTTACATATTGATATCGACGTTCAAAGTCAAGGTAGCTGTCCATATGGTCTGGAAATTGAAGTGTGATAGTAAAAAAAGCCAATCCACTTTAATACATAAAGTAGCCGAAAAACACATTAACACCGACCTAATCTGATTAGTACAACGATAAACACGATTGATGAAACTTAAGCTGTGCTCTCTATCTTTGCAAAACATTGAATATTCGTTATATATAAAAATGAATAATTTTCAAACCGTCTCTCTGACAACTTAAGCTGTAATAGTTCTCAAAGGTACCAGGATTATAATTTAGTATGCCAAACGTGCGTTTCGTCTACATTAGACTCATCAGTGACGCTCAATTCAAAATAACAAATACAAAGTTGAAGAGCATTGAAGATCAAAACTCCAAAAAACTATGCCAAATACGGCTAAGGTAATCTATGCCTGGCATAAGAAAATCATTAGTTTTTCAAAAAACTTAACGTTTTGTTAACAGGAAATTTATTAAAATGACCACATGCTTGATATTCATGTCAACACTGAAGTGCTGACTACTGGGCTGGTTATACCCTCGGAGACGAAATGTCCAGATATGCAGGACTTTTCCCATTATTTATTAATAAATTACTTTTCAACATCGGTGTAAACGTTGTAAAAATATCTAGGTCAATCATAGTTTTCACCATTTATTCAACTAGATGCATTTTACTTGCAAATTTTTCGGTTTTCTACGGATAACATTAACTGCGTGTACACAGTATTTTGCTATAGTTATTGATAAAATTAACGGTACCAATTTTCTTGCACCAGATGTTCATTTCGACAATTCATGTCTCTTCAGTGATGCTCGTGGCCAAAAACTTTGATATCCAAAGCTTATATAAAAGATGAAGAGCTATAATCCAAAAGGTCCAAAAAGTATAGCCAAATCCTTGAAAGGAATCAGAGATTTGCATGAGGGAGATACATTCCTTAATTTATAATAATTTCTAATATTTTGTAACAGCAAATTTTAATAACACAAAAAATCCGTATTTTCATGCCAGTACCGAAGTACTGGCTACTATTGACCTGACACCAGTAATATATGCGCTGGAGCGCGGCCGGCAGCCTTCTCGAAAAATGTGATAAACTCGAATTAATACTATTGCATGCTCCACAAAGTTGTTTGACTTATAGTGAAAGTGGACATCTTACTGTGATGCTAATTTGATTTAAATCCCAATTATGAGGTCATCGACGTCATAACAATTCCTATAGTAAATGGCGACGATACAAAAGTTGAATCTGGTTGGGAAATGTGCAAATGGGACTCAACTACTCTTAGTATAAACATATACTAGTACTACGCAAATGAAATCATGAGGAAGTGAACAAAACAGGCACTTGCAAAACAAGGAGAACTGAGAGTTGGGACTTTTCATTTAGACAGACAGATTTAATAGGGCAAACAAAGATGTTGGAACACTATCGTATCATTCCTATTAACCGCACAAACCGTAATAATGAAAGTGCACGCTAGTTTTTGTGAACGTCTATGCTCACACGCCATCTAACATTAAAAGTAGAAGTGATTGTGTCTTTTAAAAATTCCGGGAAAAAAGACCAATATACAACCATAAAATCTATCACGAAACAGTTATAACCACATACACTGGAGAAAAGTGCATCCTCAATACTAATAAACAGCTGCGCCATGAGCGCATGATACGCCCGACGTCTTGTGTGGAAGTTTTATGCAATAATCATAAATAGTTTCTGAGAAAGTTTTAAGCAATAACCATATATTGTTTTTGAGACACGGCGGGACATGTGAAACCCCCAACCCTGTTTTTTTTTTACAAAAAACTAAATATCACTAAAATAAAATTTTGAATCAAAACCAAAAAGTATACAGATCTTTAGATTAATATAAAAAAGAAGTGTCTAAAGTTTTAAGCAATAATCATAAATTATTTTTGAGATACGGCGCGACATGTAAAAAAAACCTCCCCCTTTTTTACAAAATACTCAATAACTCAAAAATAAAGTTTTGAATCATCACCAAAAAGTATACAGATCTCTAGATTAATATAACAAAGAAGTGTTTAAAGTTTTAAGCAATAATCATAAACTGTTTTTGAGATACGGCACAACATGTAAAAAAAAACCTCCCCCTTTTTTACAAAATACTCAATAACTCAAAAATGAAATTTTGAATCATCACCAAAAAGTATTCAGATCTTAAGATTAATATAACAAAGACATGTGTAAAATTTTAAGCAATAATCATAAATAGTTTCTGAGAAAGTTTTAAGCAATAACCATATATTGTTTTTGAGACACGGCGGGACATGTGAAACCCCCAACCCTGTTTTTTTTTTACAAAAAACTAAATATCACTAAAATAAAATTTTGAATCAAAACCAAAAAGTATACAGATCTTTAGATTAATATAAAAAAGAAGTGTGTAAAGTTTTAAGCAATAATCATAAATTATTTTGAGATACGGCGCGACATGTAAAAAAAACCTCCCCCTTTTTTACAAAATACTCAATAACTCAAAAATAAAGTTTTGAATCATCACCAAAAAGTATACAGATCTCTAGATTAATATAACAAAGAAGTGTTTAAAGTTTTAAGCAATAATCATAAACTGTTTTTGAGATACGGCACAACATGTAAAAAAAAAACCTCCCCCTTTTTTACAAAATACTCAATAACTCAAAAATGAAATTTTGAATCATCACCAAAAAGTATACAGATCTTAAGATTAATATAACAAAGACATGTGTAAAATTTTAAGCAATAATCATAAATCGTTTTTGAGATATGGTGCGACATGTAAAAAAAACCTCCCCCTTTTTTACAAAATACTCAATAACTCAAAAATAAAATTTTGAATCATCACCAAAAAGTATACAGATATTAAGATTAATATAACTAAGAAGTGTTTAAAGTTTTAAGCCATAATCAAGAATCGTTTTTGAGATACGGTGCGACATGTGAAAAAAACACACCCCTGTTTTAGTTACAAAGTGCCGTAACTCGAAAAGTTTTAATCTTATTTTCACCAAAAAGTATACAGATCATTTGACCATAAGAAACAACTATATTAAGTTTCATGAAATTTGGATAAGTCGTTCTCAAGTTACGGTGCGACATGTTTACGCCGGACAGACAGACGGACGGACAGACGGACGGTACGACGGACGGACGGACGGACACCGGACATTTGTATACCATAATACGTCCCGTCAAAATTTTGACGGGCGTATAAAAAGGTAAGCTACAAAAGAACGGCCTTCTTCTCTAATGAGAAAGGTAGACATGCTAGATATACTAACTAGAGGTGAGATGAGATGATTAAAGCTGTTA
Source organism: Mytilus edulis (assembly GCF_963676685.1). Classification (NCBI taxonomy): domain Eukaryota; kingdom Metazoa; phylum Mollusca; class Bivalvia; order Mytilida; family Mytilidae; genus Mytilus; species Mytilus edulis. Next base: position 16,341,657 of record NC_092348.1, on the reverse strand, counting down.
ATTTTAGATGGTGATGTTCCTTTGGCGCCATCTTACGGTGTTCATATTTCACAGCTCGTTTGCTATGCCCTTGGTTGTTGTGACGTTTTTGATTTTAACTAACGCAACCTATATATTACTGGTAAATTATCAAACCAGGGATATCGTTACCATAAATTACTTAACCTTTACTTAATGTTTCCATAGATATAAGATTTGGTTTTAAAGTTTGTTTATACCTATAGAAAACTTATTTCAAACAGGATAGCACATCCTCATTTTTACAGAAATGTTGTTTACCGTGCCCTGAAATTTAGAAATGATCCTTGTAAACTTATCGCTCCTTTAAATAAACTTATTCTAAAAGGTTACCAATTCAACACTGTTATTACATACCTACATATCCTCTTCGCTCCTGATGGAGCACAAGGTCGCCACAAGATTTCTCCGTCCAGATCTGTCTTTAGCCTTTGTTTCGACTTCTCCCCAGGTCATGTCAAGCTCCTTTAGTTCTGCCTCAATTGTTTGACGCCAGGTGGTTTTGGGTCTTTCTCTTGGTCTCTTCCCCTGGGGTGTCCATGTAAGAGCTGTCCTGATTGTATTGGATACAGGCATCCTGAGAACATGCACCAGCCATCTGGAGCGCCTCTGTTGTATTTCTTTCAGGATACACGTGGACTTGGTCGTTTCGAGCAGATGGTCATTTGAGATACGGTTTGGCCAAAAGATTTTACAAATTCGCCTCAGACAATTGTGGTGGAAACTTGATAGCGATATCATATCTGTTTTTGTTACTCTCCAGCATGCACTTCCATACATATTTAACATTACTGTTATATACCGTGATCTTTGTTTTTCTGTTGTATTGGCTGGACTTCCAAATAGGTCGTAGTATTTGAAATGCAGATCTTGCCTTTGCTAGCCTACTTTTAATCTCTTTTTTCGTTGGATCGATCGTCTGTAATAACGACAGTTCCTAGATAGGTAAATTTATTAAGGTTGATGTTGTGTTGAGTCGCATTTCTTGAGTCTTTTTTGCGTTCAATTCCAGTCCAATTTGGCTTGCAAAATGGCTGAGCCGATTTGTCTTTTCTTGTATATGATTTTGTTTTGATGAAAGGAGTGTTATAGCATCAGAAAAGTCAAGGTCCTCTAGAGTTGTAAACATGGACCATGTGATGTCTCTTTTCTTGTCACTGGTGGTCTTCCGCATCACCCAGTCAATGGCAACCAGGAATAATATGGGTGAGATGATGCAGCCCTATCGTACTCCATATTTTACTTCAAGCCAGCCAGTTTCCTTGTTATCACAGCACATTCAAAGTTGGTATAAAAGCATATTATCATTGTGACGATCTTTTTTGGTACTCCGTATGACATAAGAATTGTCCAAAGAATCTTTCTGTGTAAACTGTCGAATGCCTTCTTGAAATCGATAAAGTTGATACATAGAGGTGTCTTCCATTCTATACGGTGCTCAATGATGTTCTTAATGGGCAATTATCTGATCAATGCATCCTTTCCATTTTCTAAACCCAACTTGTTCCTGTCATAACCTGTCATTCAGTATGGAGTCTATTCTGTTTAACAGTATTCTGCAAAACACTTTACTTGGCATTGAGAGTAATGTTATCCCTCTCCAGTTGTCACAATTCCCAAGACCACCTTTCTTTGTAAGTTTAACGATAAGACCTTTTGCCCAGTCTTCAGAGATTTTATTTTCTTCCCATATGTCTTTGAAAAGATCATGTAGTATGGCTGTTGCTGTATTGATGTCAGCTTTCAGTAGTTCTGCTTGAAGTCCATCTATGCCTGCTACCTTTCCTCATTTCATGGAATTTCTACTTTAGATGGTGGGTCAGTGCTAATATCTAATTCTTCGAGTTGGGGTGCTCCCTGGAATTCGTTTATTGGCTCTGGTCTATTCAAAACAGCCTTAAAGTGTTCTACCCAACGTTCAACTTTCAGTTGTGATGATTTTTCCCTTTTTGTCTTTTACTGGAGGAGGTTGTTTAGATTGTCCACACAGTTCTATTGTGATCTTGCAGACTGTACTTAAGTCACCTCTTGCAGCTTTAGCCTTTTCTGCTTCTTCAGCTCGTTCTTCCAGATGATTCTTTTTATCTTTTCTAGCTCTTTTCTTCACTTCTTTATCTTTCTCTGCATATTCTTTCTGTGTTTGTTCTTTTAACTTTGATGACCTAGTGCTGAGGACCTTTTCTTTGATTTTGCTCTTTCATTGATTGCTTTACATGTGTTTGGTGTTAACCATTGCTTACTACTGCTCTTACGGAACCCAATGATCTTTTCACTTATGTTCTGATATACCTCTTTGATGTTTTCACATTTCTTTTCTATTGAACTGTCTTCAGTTTGATCAAGATCTTCTAATACTCGAAATCTGTTTCTGAGTTCAATGACAAACTTTTGTTTGATTTCAGGTTCTTTCAGACAATTAACATTAAGGATCTTTCTCCCAGGTTTGTAATTATCTGTTACCTTTTTTCAGCTTTAGTTAGATTTAGCTATAACTAAATGATGGTTGCTGTTCAAATCTGCTCATCTAAATGCTCTGGTATTGAGTAAAGATCGCCTCCATTTGCCATTTAAGATGATGTGGTCAATCTGATTTTTGTCCGTTGTTTGGAGAATTCAACGTGATTTTGTGTATGTCTTTATGCTTGAATAGGGTTCCTCCAATTACTAATCCATTAGTAGAACACATACTTGCCAGTCTCTCTCAATTTTCATTCATCACACCATGACCTTCTTTTCCCATAGCTCTTCTGTATTCTGTATTAAGTTTCCTAATCTTAGCATTTTGGTTTCCTAAAATAAGAAGGACATCATGTAGTGTGGTGTTTTGCTAATCTGAGCCTGAAGAGTTTCATAATAAGCGTCTTTGATTTCTTCTTCGATATCGTTTGTAGGCGAGTAGCACTGGGTAATTGTTGTCTGAGCATAGCTGGAATTGAAGCGAGCTCTGATCATTCGCTAATTTATAGGTTCCCATTCAATCAAGCTCTTTGTACATTCCTTATTCATAATGATTGCCACTCCAATTGTATGTTTGTTGTCATTTCTGCCGGAGTATATGATGGTATGACCCTGTGTGATTATTTTTCCTGACTCTGTCCACCTGCATTAACTGATGCCTAATATTCCTAGTTGGTACCTTTCCATCTTATGACTCGCTCAGTTTTTGAGTCCTGGAACCTATTCTTACATTCCATGCGCCGATCTTAATGGTCTTTTATAATCCATGAGATTCTGGTTCCCGTCTCAGGTCTCCCGAGTTGGGCTTTCTGCTTGTACAATCATATTCCTGCCTGTACAGCCCGTCATCCCATGGATACCTGCTGTTTGTTGATTTCTTGTGTTGATTTCTGTAATAAGTTGTTGTTTTATAAGACGAGGTTATTATTTTGTCGTTGAGGTTCCCGTCTTCTAGATCAGTTGCCTTGCTGGGCTGATGAGTGGTGGTATACCCAGTTTGTTTAGAGTTCTCTCTCCTAGACAGGTTGCATTACCTGGCTTACTATTTACCCATAGCTGGGGCAAGGTTTGTGAGTGCTAGGAAATATCCACACACCGGTGGGCCTACACACTGCATCGCTAAGGTCCTTGCTACTCCAAGATCCTCTAGTTTAGCATAGGATACAAGATCCTAGTTACCATGTTCTGTCGCTCGGAGGCACTATAGCGGTCTTAGACTGGTAGAGGTTTGTACTGGCGAGAAAGACTGACGCGCTCTGCTTTCTGTTTCACCTACAAGTAGGCTACAAGTAGGCTACAAGTAGGCTAGCCAGTGCATGGCAGAGTAGTCTTCGACTTCCCTGCACTAGACGCATATCTAATCCCTGTGGTAACACTGCCACTAGCATACAACCAACACTGTCATTAGATCATTGAATAATTTACTGATAACAAAATCAATATTTATACCAATAAAAACAATATCCAACACCGTTATTGGATCATTGAATATTGTTTTTATATTGGTATAAATATTGATTTTGTTATCAGTAGATTAAAAGCAAACTAAATATTACTAGTATGTTATATACATTCATGGATATTCAATCTGTCGATACATGTATCTTTGCATTGCACAAGGTGATGTTTTTTTCTGACAGTTCATGACGTTTTTACACCATTGGATGTGTACGGATTGATAATTTAGTCTTAGATGCATGATTTTTTTATTAGTTGTTGGTGTCTTTGAACTAGCTGTCAGTTAACTGCTAGTACTCTCAGATCTATTCCTAGTGTCTTTTTGTTGTTGGGATGTACAAGTACCCGGCCACGTCCACTTGTATTTTTGTCCATCTGATGAGTTAAGTCTTTTTCAACTGATTTTTATAGTTCGTTCTTATGTTATACTGTTATACTACTGTCCCAGGTTAGGAGTAGGGTTGTGATCCCGCCAACATATTTAAACCCGCAATATTATGTATGTTTGTGTCTGTCTCACGTCAGGAGCCTGTAATTCAGTGGTTGTCGTTTGTTTATGTGTCACATATTTGTTTTTCGTTATTTTTTTTATATAAATAAGACAGTAAGTTGATTGCGTTCGAATTGTTTCACATTGTCATTTCGGGGCTTTTTATATCAGACTATGCGGTATAAGCTTTGCTCATTGTTGAAGGCCGTACGGTGACCTATAGTTGTTAATTTCTGTGTCATGTTGGTCTCTTGTGGAGGGTTGTCTCATTGTCATTTATACCACATCTTCTTTTTTATATTCTTAACAAATTTCTAAAATAAAAATATATTTCTTGAGAGGATAAAGTCTGTAACAGACTGTATCTGTATGACATGTGACCCCCCCTTATATCATTAAACACTGTGCTTGTTGTATTCTTGTACTTGTCTTAATAAATAGTTTTTGGTTTGGTTTTTTTATAACATTGTGTCTTAATCATATTGAATCACTTGTAATCATTTGTATGTAATTAATGTTGATTGTTCTGCTCCTTGTGGGCGCTTTGATTAGCAATACAATATATTTGAATTTGAATTTTAATTTGTGAATAAATTGTCGATTTTGATGCTGGCTTTAATACAACGGTTTGAGAGATCGCCGCCGATTTATTGGCGGGGTGTGACTCTCACTGAGAGAACAGATGTACGTTTTATGACATCGATAGAGATAAAAATCTCCACAAATTATTTGATGAAACGAACTTATTCATTTTTATTGATTTAACTTTTTGCGTATTAGATTGTAATCGGAAACATTAATAAAAAGACGTTTACCAATTTTGCTTTTTGCTTTTCCTTTATTCATTTCTCTGTTTCTTTAATTATTCGATTTTCATCGGAATAATCAATAAACGACACTTAGCAGCGATCAACAATGTAATACACAATCTTGAAAGGTGAGTCCGCACTGTTACCTGCCTGACACGACCCCGGACTAGCTATATATTTTTCAGCGTTTCGCAGTATAGCGAAAAAATACTGTCTTTAAGTTTCTATAATATTTTGTGTGGGTCAATGATGTATGATTCGATAGGTCAGGTGACGTAATGTTTTGTTATGTTAATTTGTTTTTCGCGGGTTCGTGAAAAAATTGTCTAGGTGGTCATTCTAGCCGTAGACATCGTACAGTTAAAACTTCCTTTTTTGCTTAAATAAAAATGTTTTTTTTTTTATATAATCATGATCTTGATGGAGTACGGCATCATTACCCAGAAACGGTTCTTGCATTGCTCCGTGCGCAGGTTTCCAAACTTTATAAGTTGGTTTTTCCTGGGCGGCGAGTGTCTGTTTATGACGGGTATTCATAATAATCATTTGGAATGTTCTTGGAAGTTAATAGATATTTATTACTATTGTTGCCGGAAGTATATTTTTTGGTTCACAAACTTGTGTGTTAAATTACTTTAGTATCTATAATACTAAAATTACGAGGTCCAATTTGTCAGCTGTCATCACGTAAAAACGACGAATCAACGAATTCAACTTATATATAACTAATATAGTACAAAGGTGTAGATTAAAAATTACACCACTCCAGGCCCTTTTGTTTTCCACGTAATTAATATTGCCAATAATTAAGAAGTTCCGGGTCGAGTCCGATACCGATACCAATAGTATATTCACCTGTTACCTATTACCTTATCTGTACGTTCCGCATCTGACAGGCGCACCAACAAACGGTGTATTCAGGATAAATATGCTATATACACGGGTCATAATCACAGGGTTGACACTACTAAATTGTCAAATTGTTACCTATTGTAGTATTTCAATCAGTAAGACTTTCTAAGATAACAATACGAATACTAACTAGAGGCTCTCAAGAGCCTGTATCGCTCACCTGATTCTACTTGGGTTTTTGAAATCATATGAAAAAATATAAAATTTGGCTAAAAGTGACAACACAACCTCATTGATAAGGAAAGGAACATGTTTAATTTCATTCAAAAGTCCCCCACTGGCGGCCATCTTGGATGGCGGATCGGCTACAAAGTAACAACACTTGGTCAGCACCTCATAAAGAACATTCATGCCATGTTTGGTTTTATTCCATTCAGTGGTTCTCTAAAAGAAGTCATTTGTATGCATTTCCCATAGGGTCCTATGTTAAACTAAGTCCCCTGCTGGCGGCCATCTTGGATGATGGATCTGCTACAAAGTAACAACACTTGGTCAGCACCTCATAAGGAACATTCATGCAATGTTTAGTTTTATTCCATTCAGTGGTTCTCTAAAAGAAGTCATTTGTATGCATTTCCAATAGGGTCCTATGTTAAACTAAGTCCCTGCTGGCGGCCATCTTGGATAATGGATCGGCTACAAAGTAACAACACTTGGTCAGCACCACATTAGGAACATTCATGCCATGTTTGATTTCATTCCATTCAGTGGTTCTCTAAAAGAAGTCATTTGTATGCATTTCCCATAGGGTCCTATGTTAAACTAAGTCCCATGCTGGCGGCCATCTTGGATGATGGATGGGCTACAAAGAAACAACACATGGTCAGCACGGCATAAGGAACATTCATGCAATGTTTGGTTTCATTCCATTCAGTTGTTCTCTAAAAGAAGTCATTTGTATGCATTTCCCATAGGATCCTATGTTAAACTAAGTCCCCCGCTGGCGTCCATCTTGGATAATCGATTGGCTACAAAGTAACAACACTTGGTCAGCACCATATTAGGAACATTCATGCCATGTTTGATTTCATTCCATTCAGTGGTTCTCTAAAAGAAGACATTTGTATGCATTTCCCATAGGGTCCTATGTTAAACTAAGTCCCCCGCTGGCGGCCATCTTGGATGATGGATTGGCTACAAAGTAACAACACTTGGTCAGCACTCCATAAGGAACATTCATGCTATGTTTGGTTTCATTCCATTTAGTGGTTCTCTAGAAGAAGTCATTTGTATGCATTTCCCATAGGGTCCTATGTTAAACTAAGTCCCCCCGCTGGCGGCCATCTTGGATGATGGATCGGCTACAAAGTAACAACACTTGGTCAGCACCCCATAAGGAACATTCATGCTATGTTTGGTTTTATTCCATTCAGTGGTTCTCTAAAAGAAGTCATTTGTATGCATTTCCCATAGGGTCCTATGTTTTTCTTTGTTGTGATGTTATGCTATTGTTTCAGAAAAAGGGAGAAGGTTTGGATCCATTAAAACGTTTAATCCCGCTGCAAATGTTTGCACCTGTCCTAAGTCAGGAATCTGATGTACAGTAGTTGTCGTTTGTTTATGTAATATATACGTGTTTCTCGTTTCTCGTTTTGTTAATATAGATTAGACCGTTGGTTTTCCCGTTTGAATGGTTTTACACTAGTAATTTTGGGGCCCTTTATAGCTTGTTGTTCGGTGTGAGCTAAGGCTCCGTGTTGAAGGCCGTACTTTAACCTATAATGGTTTACTTTTTAAATTGTTATTTGTATGGAGAGTTGTCTCATTGGCACTCACACCACATCTTCCTATATCTAAGTTCCCGGCTGGCGGCCATCTTGGATGATGGATCGGCAACAAAGTAACAACACTTGGTCAGCACCTCATAAGGAACATTCATGCCATGTTTGGTTTCATTCCATTCAGTGGTTCTCTAGAGGAAGTCATTTGTATGCATTTCCCATAGGGTCCTATGTTAAACTAAGTCCCCCGCTGGCGGCCATCTTGGATGATGGATCGGCAACAAAGTAACAACACTTGGTCAGCACCTCATAAGGAACATTCATGTCATGTTTGGTTTCATTCAATTCAGTGGTTCTCTAAAAGAAGTCATTTGTATGCATTTCCCATAGGGTCCTATGTTAAACTAAGTCCCCTGCTGGCGGCCATCTTGGATGATGGATCGGCTACAAAGTAACAACACTTGGTCAGTACCTCATAAGGAACATTCATGCCATGTTTGGTTTCATTCCATTCAGTGGTTCTCTAAAAGAAGTCATTTGTATGCATTTCCCATAGGGTCCTATGTTAAACTAAGTCCCCCGCTGGCGGCCATCTTGGATGATGGATCGGCTACAAAGTAACAACACTTGGTCAGCACCTCATAAGGAACATTCATGCCATGTTTGGTTCCATTCCATTCAGTGGTTCTCTAGAAGAAGTTCAAAATGTAAATTGTTAACGACGACGACGACGGACGACGGACGCCAAGTGGTGAGAAAAGCTCACTTGGCCCTTCGGGCCAGGTGAGCTAAAAATCTGGAGTAAAAATAAGGCGTATAGGTACAGTTTTCAATTTGTTAGCGGGCATGACGTAAAACAGCGAATCAAAGAATTCAACTTTATATATAACTAATATAGGACAATGCTGTTGATTAAAAAATACTCCATTCCAGGACCTTTTGTTTTCCAAATAATTAATATTACCAATAATTGATAAGTTCCAGTTCAACGGGTTCAAACAGAAAGATTTGAAAGCAGAGGAAACTGAATCTTATAATCGGCATGACTTTATCAGATGACAATACTAATACTAAAATAAGGCTTGCGCATCTATACTATTAAACGAGAAGACCTCATTTTTGGTGTCGCTTCTCTTCTTTCCACAATAAATTAATCAACACGCCTCTGTGTCCTATAGGTACAGTGCATAGTCGCATTTGTCATCCATTCATATGATTATTCAGATTGAGTTATTTTAGGAGAAAAACGAGAAAAAAGGCATCCGGGTATTGTCCCGTCATTGTACGAAATTTTAAGTCAGATTAGACTTCCGGTTTGCGTTTTTCTGTATACTTTGAACATACATATACTACGAATAAAGTGTATTTTCAGAATTTTATCTGCTATCATTTTCAAGTTTACTATCCACGGCAGTCACAGAGTTTATTAAATAGAGAGGGTCTGTATACTATATCAATGATCACCATGGATCGATTAGTAAACTTAGAATTGAAAGTAAATACGCTTTATTTATATAGTAATGAATGTTCATAATATACAGATAAGCGCTAAAATTATTCATGTGAACTTTTGGTACTTTTTCTGAAATTCTCCAGTCATTAAATCTTTTACAAAATTCATTGATTACAAAAAAAAAGAAGATGAGGTATGATTGCCATGTTGAGACAACTCTCCACAAGAGACCAAAATGACACAGAAATTAACAATTATAGGTTACCGTACGGCCTTCAACAAAGAGCAAAGCCCATACCGCATACTCAGCTTCAAAAGGCCCCGAAATGACAATGTAAAACAATGCAAACGAGAAAACTAGCGGCCTTATTTATGTACAAAAAATGAACGAAAAACAAATATATGTAACACATAAACAAACGACAACCACTGAATTACAGGCTCCTTACTTAAATAAATGTTCATAACATACTAAATACTAAATGTATGTTCATATTGAAATTGATAGAAAACCAAAACTTGTGAACTTTGGAAATAAAGGTGGAGGGTAAAAAAAAACATTTTCCTGTCCCCAATAACCTATGACTTATGATACTTTTGCTGAAATTCTCCAGTCATTCTGTATTTAACAAAATTCTTCCAACAACACTTTACATACTGATACTTTAAACTACGCTCTGAATGCCCGCGATTTCGCGGGTGTGTTCTAGTAGTTATATACTTTAATTCAGTCACGGACCCACGATATCACGGGTGTGTTCTAGTAGATACTATTACTGTGTTATTGTTATATACCTCTATTTGGTATTTCTGGTTACCGGAAATGTAGGACATATTTTATACTGTTTACTGTATTTTACGGGACTGTATACCTTTTTTTTATGTTTGTCGGCGGCGAACAGTTAGTGTCGTCTGTCACCCATGTGTTTTGTTAAATGGCAGTAAAATAAAATTTGGAAAACGAAAAGCGTGACTTCAATCCCATAGTCCCCCAGACAACAAAAAGGATTGAGGCCCACGACATGGTGGAGGACTTGGTGGAGCATAGAATTCATCTGAAGCCGAATGCTGTTGGTAAACATCATAAGCCGTACAGGTTACCCCCTTACAAACGTGAGGTTTTGCGTGAGCAACTGGATAACTTGCTTGAACAAGGAATAGTTGTGCCAGTTAGTGAACAAGAGGAGCTACCCATTACAAGTCCGATAGTATTAGTCACAAAGCGAAATGAAGCGTCGAATAGTAAGACTTCAACTCAAAGTTATAGGTTTGTTTGTGATTTTAGACATTTAAACGCGCAAACAGAAGATTTTAAATATGTTATACCAAACTTACAGGAACTGACGGAATCCTTTGCTGAAATAGTACCAAATTATATAACTTCGATAGATTTATCTTCCGGATTTTTTCAGATGGGCATATCCGCCGAATCGTCAAGATATACCGCTTTCAACACATGTTTTGGAACGTACAAGTTTTTAAGGCTGCCAATGGGGTTAAAGACGGCACCTAACACATTTCAGCTTCTCATGGACAAGGTACTGCGTGGTCTAAAATTCAGAACTTGTTTGTGCTATTTAGATGACGTATTGATCTGCTCTGAAACCTTTGAAAAGCATTTAGACGATATCAAAGAAATCTTTAAACGATTTCGAGATGCAGGACTAAAACTGGGACAGAAAAAAATGCCATTTTGCAAGTGAGACGTGTATTTTTCTTGGACACGAGATTTCTAAACATGGGATAAGACCCCCAAAAGATCGAGTAAAGGCTATTGTCGAATTTCAGGCACCACAGAATATAAAACAACTTCGTCGCACAATTGGATTATTTAACTGGTTTAAAAAGTTTATACTAAATTTCAGTGCTATAATTAGTCCACTCACTAAACTCCTGAAGAAAAAATCAAAAATTTGAATGGAAAATTGAACAATCTACAGCATTTCAAAATCTTAAAACTCATCTTGTTAATACCGATAATCTCAGTTTCCCCCGTTTCGATTTACCGTTTATATTGGCTGTGGATACTTCATCAAAAGGAATAGGGTACATGCTTTATCAGAAGGACATAATCTTCTTGATTTGTGACGGTTTTTTTTGGTGATGATTGCATCGCTCAATTTATTTACACTCCGTTAAGCAATACTTATGGTTGGACTTTTGAGAAAGATATACATATTCTGCTGGTCTGGTGATGATTGTCACTCTGCTGGGCCAGTCTGCGTCGTTAACCACTACTGGCACTAGCCCGATGCCCCAGACTAGTATTAAATTTGGCAGTGGCTATTTGACCGGCACCGGCAAAATAGCAAATTTGCTATTTAGCCGGCTCTGATAAAAACTATATATCACTGGAATTAAAATGTAAGAACAATAATTAAATATCAAAATTTTATATTTAAAAACTTTTATTACTGTTACTCATATTAACACTTAAACTTTGAACTATAAAAATCAATATATTCTAAAAATTAAACTCTCCTTTAGAAAAAAACATTATGTACCTGTATATGACTTAGGGCAAATCTTATATATTTGAAAATTCACAAAAACTAGTTTCGCAAGAAGAAGAACGAGATACAGCTCAACAAGAAGAACACCTACTTGATTCCAATTGTTGTGGATGGCATGTTTCGCACAAATTACTTCCACAAAATATCAAGAAACCTGGAAGGCCAAAAGGTTTGACCCAAACTGTCATGGGCGAACTGTCATCGATCGGTCTTCCAAAAAAGTGTACCCGTAAAAACCATATGGAATTTTTTTTTTATATTAGACTGGTTTGTTTAAAGCGATTTAGCAAAAAATGCTGTAAATAACAACATTTTGATAACAGAGGAACAAGTTGATTCAGCATGACCTGAACTTTTAACTGCCTCTTGTTTAGACTCAATTGCAAATATTGATTTAATCAAAAAGTATTGTCAAAAAGATGCGTGGGAATCTATTTAAAGAGAAGAACAATTCTATCTTCATATGTATCATAATTTTTTTATGCACACATAATGCAGATTCAAAAGAAGCCAGTGTAATGTGTAGTGTCTGTTTGGAGTGTCAACATTTGGGCTAGACTAAAACAACTTCCAAAGGCAAATAATTGGTTATGTAACAATTGCAAATGTTAAATCATGAGTCCATTTGAAATTTATAGCAAACAACTTTTAATATTGTTACGGTCTATCATGTCTGTTTTATGATGTAGTTTTACATAATACTATTTTTATCACACGGCAGGATATTTAACCATAGACTTTACACAGATTTAAAAATCATCTTTTTTATAAATATTAAAAAAAAAAAAAAAATATAATGTATATATACAAATGTGTTTTCATGCTTTTAATTAATATCATAAAGTTATAAATTATTTACTTATAAACATCTTTAATATTTTATTTTTGATTGTACTGTATTTTTAATGCTTGATATTGTCATGATTGTGATACAATGATTTTAAATTATAATTAAGATTTCTTATTCTCTACTAACTGAGACTACTATATATATATATATGTGTTATAGTAGTCTCAGCTACTAATCATGTCAATGAACAGTTTTATTCAGTGCCGGCTAAATAGCAAATTTGCTATTTGGCCGGTGCCGGTCAAATAGCAAATTTGCTATTTTGCCGGTGCCGGTCAAATAGCTACTGCCATTAAATTTTCAGCTCGGACTAGTAAATTTTAATTATCGCTAGCCCGACCGGACTAGTAAGAAATATAACGTCCTTTCTATGTTATTTGAACATATTTGAAGTTTAGATTGACAAGTAATGCAGAAAAGATCGTCAAATTAATGTGTACGAACGTAATTGAAGTCTAAACTATCGAGATCGATATTTATACATAGATAAAAGCGAAAGCTTATGAAAAATATAACCAAGGGAAAGCTCATAATACCATTGTACCATTGTGGTAGCATAAAACATATGAACAGGTCAAAATGTTTTATTTTGTAAATAAATTATGTAAGCTGGTTTCCGGTTGACTACTACACAATAATGATAACACAAGCAGATTCCAGTTTGTATGTAAAATAATAAATACGAAACCAAGCGCGGTAGGCGGAGAAATGTAATCATAGGCGCACCCCCACCCCCCCCCCCCCCCCCCCCCCCCCCTTTTCGTGGGAAAAATTTTGTTGATTATATAGGGAATCATTGAAGCATGACTGGAGCGGAAAAACTTTTACCTTTTCTTCTTAGAACTAAAATGAATATGATGACTTTTCGTTTAATTTTCAGTTCCATTTGCCTTAAATGTCAATACCAAAAATTTCTGAGTTAAAAGAAGTTCCCTTAATTTCATCTATCACTCCTAGTCTTATAAAGTTGGCACTGGCTTCGGTTACATTGAAATGTAACAACAACAAAACTAGAGGCTCTAAAGAGCCTGTGTCGCTCACCTTGGTCTATGTGAATATTAAACAATGGACACAGATGGATTCATGACAAAATTGTGTTTTGGTGATGGTGATATGTTTGTAGATCTTACTTTACTAAACATTCTTGCTGCTTACAATTATCTCTATCTATAACAGTACTTTCTGTGGAAAATGTTATTGAAAATCTTCAAATTTTAAGAAAATTGTTAAAAATTGACTATGAAGGGCAATAACTCCTTAGGGGGTCAATTGACTATTTTGGTTATACTGACTTATTTTTAGTTCTTACTTTGCTGTACATTATTGCTGTTTACAGTTTATCTCTATCTATAATAATATTCAAGATAATAACAAAAAAAACAGCAAAATTTCCTCAAAATTACCAATTCAGGGGCAGCAACCTAACAACCGATTATCCGATTCATCTGAAAATTCCAGGGCAGATAGATCGTGACCTGATCAACAATTTTACTTCCTGTCAGATTTGCTCTTAATGCTTTGGTTTTTGAGTTATAAGCCAAAAACTGCATTTTACCCCCATGTTCTATTTTTAGCCATGGCAGCCATCTTGGTTTGTTGGCCGAGTTACCGGACACATTTTTTAACTAGATAACCCAATGATGATTATGGCTAAGTTTGGTTAAATTTGCCCCAGCAGTTTCAGAGGAGAAGATTTTTCTAAAAGATTACTAAGATTTTTGAAAAATGGTTAAAAATTGACTATAAAGGGCAATAACTCCTAAAGCGGTCAACTGACCATTTTGGTGATGTTGACTTATTTGTAGATCTTACTTTGCTGAACATTATTGCTGTTTACAGTTTATCTCTATCTATAATAATATTCAAGATAATAACCAAAAAGAGCTAAATTTCCTTAAAATTACCATTTCAGGGGCAGCAACCCAACAACAGAATGTCCGATTCATCTGAAAATTTCAGTGCAGATACATCTTGACCTGATGAACAATATTAACCCCATGTCAGATTTGCTCTAAATGCTTTGGTTTTTGAGTTATAAGCCAAAAACTGCATTTTACCCCTATGTTCTATTTTTAGCCATGACCGCCATCTTGGTTGGTTGGCCGGGTCACCGGACACATTTTTTAAACTAGATACCCCAATGATAATTGTGGCCAAGTTTGGTTAAATTTGGCCCAGTAGTTTCAGAGGAGAAGATTTTTCTAAAAGATTACTAAGATTTACAAAAAATGGTTAAAAATTGACTATAAAGGGCAATAACTCCTAAAGTGGTCAACTGACCATTTTGGTCATGTTGACTTATTTGTAGATCTTACTTTGTTGAACATTATTGCTGTTTACAATTTATCTCTATCTATAATAATATTCAAGATAATAACCAAAAACAGCAAAATTTCCTTAAAATTACCATTTCAGGGGCAGCAACCCAACAACGAAATGTCTGATTCATCTGAAAATTTCAGGGCAGATAGATCTTGACCTGATGAACAATATTACCCCCATGTCAGATTTGCTCTAAATGCTTTGGTTTTTGAGTTATAAGCCAAAAACTGCATTTTACCCCTATGTTCTATTTTTAGCCATGACCACCATCTTGGTTGGTTGGCCGGGTCACCGGACACATTTTTTAAACTAGATACCCCAATGATGATTGTGGCCAAGTTTGGTTAAATTTGGCCCAGTAGTTTCAGAGGAGAAGATTTTTGTAAAAGTTAACGCAGGACGACGACGGACGACGCCGGACGCCGGACGCCAAGTGATGAGAAAGCTCACTTGGCCTTTCGGCCAGGTGAGCTAAAAACGGGAGTATTCTTTATAGATATAAATCAGTCTCCAAAGTTGAATGAAAATTGGTCAAAGCATTTGAGGATATCGTCTAAAAACTGGAAAATCAACCCTTTTTTATGAATAAAATCCCATAAATGGGAAGAGTAAAATCTTAAATTTATAAAAATCAAATGGGAGCTTACAACAAAAGTTTTAAAGCATTTTTTAGTTATTGTCAGAAAACTGGATAATCCCCACTTTTTTAATGAATTTAACCCAATAACTAGAAAACATAAAATCTGAAATTTATAAAAATTAAAAGGGAGGTAATATCAATAGATATAAACAATTTACCATAATTTAAGGAAAACTCTTTGAAGCATTTTTGAATTATTGTCCGAAAACTGGAAAATCCCCCTTTATTGTAATGAATAAAAGCCGATAACTCGATAATGTAAAATCTTAAATTTATAATCTTTAATTGAAAGAGAGCTCATGTCAATAACTATAAAATATTCCCCAAAGTTTCATTAAAATTGTTAATGATAAAGTTAATGTCCGACATGTTGATGACAGATGAACAGACATATGGACAACAATATACCATAGTACGTCCCGTAAACGGGCGTATAAACAGTTACTTACATTGGAGACTAATTGCTGGAATGCAAAAATCAAGTCAATACCTTCAAGCATGACAAAACCAGATGCTCCGCAGGGCGCAGCTTTATACAACCGCAGAGGTTAAACCATGAACAGTTGGGGCAAGTATGGACACAACATTCAAGGTGGATTCAGCTCTGAATTTGGATTGTGATTAAATAGTTGACACAGCATGAATGTGGTCTAATGAACTTAATTTTTTTTTTTGCCTTTGAGCAATTCACTATGCTGTTGAATATTAATCCTCCTCTCAAAAAAATGTTTGACGAAATTTTCTTTTTATTTATGAAATCTGAAAAGAGAAAATTTGATCCCCCCCCCCAATTTTTTTTTCACATCCCCCTTTCCCTTATTCCAAAACTGATCTCAATTCAAATTTCTAATGGAGTTTGCAACAATAACTACTCATTTAAATAAATCATAAAATATTAAAATGTAAAAAAAAGTGCTTGTTATCACTGAATAGTAAAGAATGATTTAAGTTGATTCAACTACTATTCTGGACAAAGAAAGATAACTCCAGTTGAAAATTTCTTGCTATTGCAAAATATTGTGCAATTAGATATTTCTTGCTATTGCATAATACTGCAATTGAAAATACTTGCTATTGCACAATACCGTGCAATTGAAGATTTCTTGCTATTGTGCAATACTGTGCAATTGAAAATTTCTTGCTATTGCACAATACTGTGCAATTGAAGATTTCTTGCTATTGCTGAATACTGTGCAATTGAAAATTTCTTGCTATTGCACAATACTTAATATAATAATTTTGGATCCTGATTTGGACCAACTTGAAAACTGGGCCCATAATAAAAAAAATCTAAGTATATGTTTAGATTCAGCATATCAAAGAAGCCCAAGAATTCAATTTTTGTTAAAATCAAACTTAGTTTAATTTTGGACCCTTTGGACCTTAATGTAGACCAATTTGAAAACGGGACCAAAAATTAAGAATCTACATACACAGTTAGATTCAGCATATCAAACAACCCCAATTATTCAATTTTTGATGAAATCAAACAAAGTTTAATTTTGGACCCTTTGGGCCCCTTATTCCTTAATTGTTGGGACCAAAACTCCCAAAATCAATCCCAACCATCCTTTTATGGTCATAAACCTTTTGTTTAAATTTCATAGATTTCTATTTACTTATACTAAAGTTATGGTGCGAAAACCAAGAAAAATGCTTATTTGGGCCCCTTTTTGGCCCCTAATTCCTAACCTGTTGGGACCTCAACTCCCAAAATCAATCCCAACCTTCCTTTAGTGGTCATAAAAATTTGTTGGCTCACTGTAAGTACTTATACTTTCTCTACCAAAAAAATTTGCCAGCCATAATACAGCCATGATCACTAAAGTGACTTAAATGAACCAATGAAAAAACAACTTAACAAGAATCATTCAACTCTATCCATCCCTTGCTACTTATATACATACTAAAACACACCCGTGATATCGCGGGTCCGTGACTGAATTAAAGTATATAACTATGCATAAGCCTTATTTTAGTATTGGTATTGTCATCTGATAAAGTCATGCCGATTATAAGATACACAGTTTTCTCTGCTTTCAAACTCTTTCTGTGTGAACCCGTCGACCTGGAACTTATCAATTATTGGTAATATTAATTGTTTGGAACACAACAGGTCCTGGAATTGAGTATTCTTAATTTAATCAACAGCATTGTCCTATATTAGTTATAAATAAAGTTGAATTCTTTGATTTGTTATTCTATGTCATGCCCGCTAACAAATTGAAAACTGTACCTATACAACTTATTTTAAGTGCAGATTTTTTAAGTATTGTATTGTTATCTTAGAAAGTCTTACTGATTAAAATACTATAATAGGGAACAATTTTACAATGATTGAATTTAGTAGTGTCAAACCTGTAATTATGACCCGTGTATATAGCAAAATCCAATCCTAAATACACTGTTTGGAGGTGTGCCTGTCAGATGTGGAACGTACAGCTAAGATAATAGGTAACAGGTGAATATACTATTGGTATCGGCATCGGATTCGACCCGGACTTGTTAATTATTGGCAATATTAATTATGTGGAAAACAAAAGGGTCTGGAGTGGTGTAATTTTTAATCTACACCATTGTCCTATATTAGCTATATATAAAGTTGAATTCTTAGATTTGTCGTCTTTACCCCATGACAGCTGACAAATTGGACCTTGTTATTTTAGTATTATAGATATGTATAAATAGTTATTTTAGTATTATAGATGTGTATAAATAAAACAAAAGCACAACTTGGTGAAGAAATTTTCATTTTTTACTATATTCAGTACACATTTCTTTAGCAAATTTTTGTATAGTTCTTTTTGAAACACTCATGTCTTCACTTTTAAAGTATTTCTCTGACTGCTCCAGCCAGAACTCCTTTGTCCGTTCAAAGTAATCATTTACAGGTTCATCTTCATTCTTCTTGGGAACGTCACAGCCTTCCAATATGTCATCTAAGTCATCATCATCCTCATCGTCATCATCATCATCTGATACTAAAATAGAGAATAAAACTAAAATAAATAGATATAAGAAGATGTGGTATGAGTGCAGATGAGACAACTCTCCTTTCAAGTCACAATTTGTAAAAGTAAATCATTATAGGTAAAAGTAAAACTTTTAATTTTGATAAAAATGAGTCATTTAAAAAAATACTGTGGAAATAAGAATCATTACAATTCTTCACATACCAATTTCCATAGATTTCCTGGGTACAGGTGAACTAAGAATCTAAATGATCATTGTTAAAATTTTCAAATATACTGGAGCCTGTATGCAGACTTTTGTAAAACATGAAAAGTAAATATAATGTGTCCTTTATCCATGAAAATAAATAAATCAATTGTTATGTAAGTTGTCTATCTTACAGACTTTCTTAATAGGGGGAATTAAGACAAAGTGGAACACTTTGATATCTCAATTTAAAGACAACATTAAAGAGGACATTCATTTATTTACAGTAAGAAAGTCAGTGTCTCTGAGTCATGTTTTTGTATAAAAGCATGAACATAATTGTAATCATGCATATTAACATTGTATGTTAATTTGCGAATAACACTGTTTATTTTCAAATATAATGTTACTGGACTACTTACCATGTATGAAAAATAAACAACAACCATTTACCTAATATCAGATATACACTGTTCCAACATGTTTGCTTTAATTTTTAACCAATAATCTTCATAGAAGTGTATAGGAAGATTAATTGAATAACAAAACTTTGTGTATGGCATTTATTTGAGATATAACATATTCAAACTATAATAAATGAACCACTTTTGTATTAATTTATCTGCAGATTTTGTTTTCTGGTAATTTGTTTCATTCAATTATGTCTCTTAGTACCAAAAACAGTTCCCAAATTTTAATCAAAAATTTGTAAGGGTTCCGCGGAACCCAGTGTCTCGCCTATTTTTGCTGTAAATCACAGGCTCAACAACAATGAGGAAAAAAATCAATAAAAATATTCCTCTTGTTACTATTTTATGATTGTAAGAAAATCTAAGTCCATTTGAAAGTAAATTACAGAAAAAAACAGAGTAATCTTTTTACAAACTTTACTTCTGGATACAATCTTATGATCATAAATAAGGTTATTTCCAAGTTTGGTACAAACCCAGGATAGTTTAAGAAAGTTATTTAAATTTTAAAAACTTTAACCACAGAGTGAATGTAATGGTTCCCTGCAGAAAAAACTAAGTCCATTTATAAGTAAAATACGGAAAAAATTGAATTTTATTTTTACAAAATTTTCTTCTGGATACTATCTTATGATCATAAACAAGCTTCTGTCCAAGTTTGGTACAAACCCAGGATAGTTAAAGAAAGTTATTAAAATTCTAAAAACTTTAACCACAGAGTGAATGTAATGTTTCCCCGCAAAAAAAACTAAGTCCATTTATAAGTAAAATACGGAAAAAATGGAATTTTATTTTTACAAAATTTACTTCTGGATATTATCTTATGATCATAAACAAGCTTCTGTCCAAGTTTGGTACAAACCCAGGATAGTTTGAGAAAGTTATTAAAATTCTAAAAACTTTAACCACAGAGTGAATGTAATGTTTCCCCGCAAAAAAAACTAAGTCCATTTATAGTAAAATACGGAAAAAATGGAATTTTATTTTTACAAAATTTACTTCTGGATACTATCTTATGATCATAAACAAGCTTCTGTCAAAGTTTGGTAGAAATCCAGTATAGTTTAAGAAAGTTATTAAAATTTCAAAAACTTTAACCACAGAGTGAATATTTGTTGACGCCGCCGACGACGCCGACGACGCCGACGACGACGGAATGTAGGATCGCTTAGTCTCGCTTTTTCGACTAAAGTCGAAGGCTTGACAAAAACTAAAAACATTATAAATTAGGGGCAAAGTGGGTTGTCCAATGTCATGAATGTGTCTGATTATTTATTGATAGATAGATCTTGACAGTCTTACCATTTTAGTCTTGTCTGTTTTGCTGTAAATGCTCTAGTATTTGATTTATATCATTTATGAATTGTACCTGGTAAAAGTGTCAATTCCAAATTTGATCAAATTTGTACTATTTGATAACCTACCATCCATATCCTGACTTGTCTTAGGTTTGTCTTCATCATCTGAGGAATCAGAGTCCTCACATACCTTAAATAGAAATAAGAAACATTTAAGGAAGTATTCATAAACATATTAGAAAGAAAATATACCTTGAAATTATGAAAAAGGCTACTAAAAATAACAAGAAGATATTATGCTGAGATACATTAAATAAATCAAATTCTTGCTATCCGTCACTTCTCTCTGTTGGTTTTCACTTTTCCATGTTTGGCTGCAAAGTAGGAGTAGAAATTTTCCCTTTAATTCTGAAATGTGGTGACCTCAGGTAACTAACTGCCATATTTACCTCTCAGTTATGTGATATTTATAAAATAATACACTAATAAGCTTATACTTTGTAAACACAATTTTTGGCATTATTAAGCTAGAAATATTTTTCAAAATTTCACAATTTACATAATGTTACACAAATGATTCTTTTCCCTACATCCGTTTCAAAAACACTTTTTAAAAGAAGGTACTGATTTGCAGATAATTAAACACTGTTGACAACGTCATTTTCTTAGAACCACAGTAAAAAAGCTCAACCATTGTTAGTATTTTGTACTAACCTTTCCTTTTTCGTCATCCTGAATTATAATCCTCCATTCATCCATTTTATGTAAATCAATAGAATATAGATCTGACAAAGTCCATTGTTTATCACCAGATTCATAAGTCCCTCCATATAAATATAATGTACTATTTTTAACAGTCAATGCTGACCCCATTCTAGGACTAGGAACAAATAAGTCTTTATCTACATTCAGGTCTGCATCGTCCATGTCCATAGAACTACTGCATTGTGAAGTAGAACTTTGAGGTCCAACTTTAATAGTAAATACACCCTCCGTTACTTCTTCACTAATTGCACATGCCCCCTTTTCCTCTTCTAACTTCAGTTTTTTAATTTCCTGTGTTGCTTCATTTTCATCTCCCGTATTTACATTTTCATTTTCTTCATTGTCACTATCTTCTTCACCTCCTTCTTCCATATCTTCATCATTTTCTTTCTCTCTTCTCCTTTTCTTCTTTTCTTTTTCATCCTTCTTCCCTCTAAATCAAAGACATATACATCAATATCTGTGAATATTATCTTAACAAGTATAATAAATTGCTTCGCTGGATACAATCGCAGAGGTCCAACCCTGAACAGTTGGGCAAATATGGACACAATATTAGAACTTGATACAGGTCTGTAAATAATATTTGACACATTCTAGGTTTCTGACACAGAATAGTTGTAGTTAAAGAACTAAGAATTGGTTATAAGATTTGAATTTATATTCAATTTTTAGCTTTTGTGCAATACACTATGCTGTTGAGAATTGATGTTGGATTACCTCCCTTACACTGCTTTAAAATTGACTAAATTGTCCATTAACCAGGAAACCCTTGTTTTTCCCCCTTTTTAGCCCCCAATTCCTAAATGGTTTGAGCCCTAACCCCACAAAGTGAATACTAACCATCCCTTTGTAGTATGGAAACTTGTGGTAAAGTTCCAGAGATTCATACACTTAAACACAAGTTATTGTCTGGAAACTACCTAACTGCTTATTTGGGCCCCTTTTTGGCACCTAATTCCAAATCTATTAAGAACATAACCCCCCCCCCCCTCCCCCCCCCAAATCAACCCCAACCTTCCTTTTGTGGTTATAAACCTGAAAATCAACTGCCTTCGGACC
The DNA here is from genome assembly GCF_963676685.1 of Mytilus edulis. Taxonomy (NCBI): domain Eukaryota; kingdom Metazoa; phylum Mollusca; class Bivalvia; order Mytilida; family Mytilidae; genus Mytilus; species Mytilus edulis. The sequence continues at coordinate 16,319,260 of NC_092348.1, read as the reverse complement.
CAAAAAATTTGCGGTCGTATAAAAATTCAAGAAATGACGAGATTAAAAATGAAATTTAGAATATCATTGTCGGGAATGCAAAAAATTCCTTTTATTCTGAATTTGTACAGAGAATTAAAATGATAAAAAACAGACTTTTTGCGACCGAAATATGTGTATTACAGAATGTTAGAAAAAAATAAGAAGTGGTACTTGGAAAGGATATCACCACTCAGGATTAGAAATTCACAAAGATTATCATGTTTATCAGATTTAACAAGAATTCAAATATCTGTCACGCTTATATACATTGTGCAACTCAATATTATACAGTCCCAGACAAACTGTAAAAAACATTCCTTAACATAGACGCTGTATAATATTTATTAATAACTAGGCAAGGGGGTTCAATATAATTATCAATCACAATCAGAATGGCATATATTAATAACCATATAAATAAACATTTAATTCCCTACAGCCATTTGCTAAAAAATTCAAGATGTATATAAAAGTTGCATTGTTATCATTTCAAACTGACCTGTTTTAACAAATTCTCCTAACCTTGTCATATATAGGAAAGTCACATATAACTACATAACATTCATACCTTGGTGTCATACTAAACCACTTTCCTTTTTCCATATCTAACATGTACATATCATTATAAAACCTGCCTTCTAACTGCTCCTCATCTTCTTCCTATTAATTAAATTAAGATGAATAGTTTAATATTAATATATCATTATTAAGTTAAACTAAACTTTATTAATATAGATACAACTTCCATCTTCTTTCTTTCCTTTTTCGATTCAAATATAACATGTCAAATGTTAAGATAAAAAAAATCATACAAAAGCTCATACACTGACAAACTTAAGCTCAAAATTATATTTAAAAAAAATATGGTGGAAAGTTCAAACCACAGATTTAGCTTTTTTTTGTTTATAAAGAGGCATAACTCAAGAACAGTAAAAGGGATGCCATCCAATTTCAAACTTTATTTGTGTTTTGTGGTAAAAAGTTTTGTGTACAAGTATCCTAACATGTGGTTGAGGCAACTAAAGTTAGAAAATGGAAACCAAAATTTCCGCTATTTTTATGGTAATAAAGGGGCATAACTCATGAGCGGTAAAAAGTTATATTACCAAATTTCAAACTAGATTAAGACAAACTAAAGTTTGAAAAGAAAATCAATTTTGGAAAAGGAAGCAACGATGACAGACAAGTGTTACACTTAATGCTCCCTTCACTAAGTAGCACGGGCATAAAAATGAAGGCACAGGTAAACTAATGCAATGTTCTCTCTACTTTAAAAGTGAACAAGGTTTGAACTACTAACCTCATCAAAGACTCCACCAAAGCAGACAGCTTTATTACCAGGGATAGTTACCATAGGCATACCACACCGAGGACTAGGTTTATTTCCTGACTGTTTCCCATGTACCCACCTCCATTTCATAGGTGCACTATCATCCTTCTTCTTGGCTGTAATTAATTAGTTAAATAAACTGATGACGCAGAAATACATGTCTCGTCTTTTTGAAATTTTGGTAGAATAATGCAAATGTTGAATCCAAATGGCAATATTTAAATTTATGTAAAACATTAAAGGTCAATGAACCATGACTAATGAACAGGTTTTTAACATCAATAAAATGAGAAATACAAATGCTTATAAAACTGCATAAAAATACAATTGACTCACCAAGTGAATCCCTATAATTTGTAAACAATGTTAAAGTTTCAAAGTCAATGATCCATAATTAGGATATGCGGTCATGTAATCTCCATGGAAAAGACACTTGCAAATGCTAGTATAACTGCATACCTAATTTAATTGACTGAACATAACTGGTTCTCCTTAAACTGATCTAATCACAAAAATTGACATGCCAACTATGCAAAACATTCAGATTCAATATATAAAGCAGAGCTAAATGATCTCCATGGCAATGAGATAGACACAGCTGCCCAAAATCAGCATGCCTATGTCTTGCTTATTGACTCTGTCATGAAGAGACAAAAAGACATAATGAGGTACCGAATAGCGGGTTATTTTTAGAGTGTAAATTTTCGCTGACAGAACAAAATTGCCAAAATAATATCCACCAATTTAAAAGTGCATATTCAAAGGTATTGATAAAAGTTTTAAATCTGCAAAAAATATTAACTGCAAAAATATTTTGTATACCTTTTTGAATGAAAATCGTGAAATTCTACAACTGCAAAAAATAACCTGTGATACGGTATAATAAATATATCAAACATACAGGTCATTAATAAACCTGATATAGTTGTGTGTGAAATAAAGTATGTTTTGAAATTCCTATTTATTTGTAGATTTAGAGTCAATTATACTTTGATAATTTCCTGATTCTTTGATTCAGACCAAATTTTATCCATTGGATGGCTTTATTTTTGTTCCATTTGTGATTTTTGTTGTTGTTTCATTTATCTATAAATCATATCTCCTCTTATCTGTTCTTAATCTGAAAATGTGTACAGTAACTTATAAGATGCTGTAAGACATCAAAGCAAAAAATATAATAGCCTATCAAGATATCATAATTATTTGGACTACTCCATCCCATTTAACTAAGTTTTTCACCAGCTAAACTTGGTACCGGTAGCAATAAATCTATTATAACAATTTCTTTTTTCTTGTTTGTAATGTTAGTCAGGTGAATGGGAAATTAATTTTTTCTTCAAAATTTAAGTAAAAAAAAGAAGCACAGAGAATGTACTAACCATCACATGCACACAATACAAACATATCAGTATGTATTGTTCCTTTGTCAACATCTTTCTTTATTCTCTCTTTGCTGTAGCCTCCGTACACCACTGCTTTAGGGATATCTTGGAACACACCCATCATGAACCCTGACCTTGGGGCTGGTGGATTACCGGTCACTTCAAGCTTATCCCATGAGTAGGTTTCAAAATTAAATGCAAATGCATCATTAAAATATTTGTAATCCCTGTAAACAAAAATAAGAAATTTATAAAATCAAAGTAAATTAAATTAAATATCAATCAATGGATTCAAAGCATTGTGACTTTGATTAAATTTGTTTAACTTTTTGAATGATTCAGATTTTAATACACATTAAAATGGTTTATGAACTAAACTGAGATCTCAAAGGAATTGATGATCAATTTTAAGAGATTTTTGTTTAAATAATGCACAGTGGCAAATAATTTATATTCACGATGAGAACAAATTAACAATCAATTCAAAGCTAGATAGGTCAACTAGCATGAACAGCACACAATTTGGACTGCCATAGAAAACTATTGCAAAGATCCATTAACACCTTCAGATAGCATACAAAAAGGAATCAGATTTAATATCCACATTGCAACCAGACATGGCTGTATTTATACATTCTGCAGACCAATGGACACCCTTTTAAGAAATGGTTTTACTGTTGGTCTAATGGATGATAGTTTTTTTCGAAACACCAGACAACTATTTATATTAATTTAACAACAAACCTAACATTGTCATGGAAACCTCCAAACACAATCAGCTGTTTCTTACAAATAACCATTCTGTGACCACTTCTGCTGGATGGTGATCCAGGGACACTGAAAACCAAATAAAATTCACAAATCAAAGTGTTTAACTCAAGTTTTATTTGTGTTCTTGAGTATAAAAGGTGTAACTGGTCTAGTAACAGGTACAATGCATTGTCAGATTTTTTTTGATTTTTTTTAATATCATCTAACAGGAAATCTGTTGGAAACATTGTTGTAACATATATGAAGAGTTACCAAAACATACCATTGGCAACATTGACTAAGAGTTTTAAAAACTCTTTTTATATGAAACAAAAAGTATGAAAGTCTACTTATTTCTTTGAATATGAAATTATCATGATTCAAGTCACTTGAAATCAACATGTTTCTCTGTTTTAAAAAGAGGAGCATCAAGTTTAATTGTGAAATCTATTAATCTTTTAAAATTCTTCTGAAAGAAATTGGTAATCTAAGCAACATTGGACATTACTTTGTATGAAAATATCAGCAAAATTAGTGACTGGGAAGTCAATATTTCAATAACTGTACAGTTATGAAGATTCAGATAATGGAGAAGATTTTTTTTATAAAAATAAGTTCATATTCACCTTTTAATTTAAGATAGATCATAAGTATTGACTTTTTGAGACAGAATTTTCATATACTTTGCCAAAATGCAGATTTTACTATGCTTTTTTCAAAAATACAATAAAAAGTTGGGGTCACCGTGCTAATTTTCAAGCTATGAGTCGTTGAAAATTGACTAAAGGAGTAGGTCCGGTAAGGACCGATTTTGGCCTCAAATTTCAGTTTCATCTGATGAAAGATTTTGACCACTTTTTAAACACTTAAGTGGCTATTTCATATGATGCAATTAATTTATGTGAAAGATTTTAACTTATTTAGTAATTGAAAACGATCCGATTCTGGCTCAAATATGAGAAATCTACCAAATATGCGAAAAAATGTCACTTTTCAGATGGTTTTTGTCAAAAACGAAAGTGGCCGCATCCGTGTTCATCCTCAATCTTTATATATGTTATGTATTATCATTAAATACATCTTCCATTTCAATATTTTGGATGAACACGAATGCGGCCACTTTCGTTTTACACAGAAACCGTCTAAAATCTAACTAAAATGCTGGAATTGTGAAGATTTCAGTAATTTAGCATGAATTAATGGTGCTAGTTCTCAATATATGTGCATTGTATTGGCAAAAAGAGCCCATATTTATGTAGCAGAACCTTTCTACTATCCAATAAATGACTAAAAGTTTACATTTTAACAATTTTGTAAAACTACTATATTTTGGGGCCAAAAAAGGGTCTTACTGGACCTACTCCTTTGGTTAGATTGTTCATGAAAAAACACATTTGTGTGCATAAAAAAAATTCTATGAGATAGATGTTTGAAATAAACTGTGAGAAGATAGGTTTTATTATATGTTTTAAGAAAATAAAAAGAAAAAATAGTGTCACTGATCTTGTTTTCTTGCTACAAGTAAAAATTTATTAAAATTCCCTATTAGGCCAAAAAAAATTATATGTCTGTTTACAGTTACCTGACCGACCCTAATTTGAGCGCCGACCCTAAGCCATTTTATTTCTGTTGTAAAGTGAAAAATTTGTAGTACTTGTGTCAAAAGCAAAGTAAGGGTTGCCAATAAATTTTATCAATTGCCTGATACATCCCAATGTTCACAGTCGTGAATATGAAAGCTGTTTTAAGGAAACTCGCAACTCGTGTAATGAAATAAAAACTTTGCCGTCATTTTTTCCAATAACCAAGGGAAATAATCCAATCAATCATTAAAAATACAGTAAACTCGGCCCATGGACAACTCAGACCACGGCAAGACAGACCACACAACTCAAAATCATGGCGCCAAAAAAAAAGGAAAAAAATTAAAAAAATGGAAATACCGACCTAACTAACCTATTTATTTTGATAATGTAACCTTCAACACACATATATTTTTTTTTTGGCCTTAGTGCAGTATATTTTCTTACTAAAAGAGTTATCTCCCCTTAAATGGCTCATTTGAAAAAATGATTAAACAAGAATGTGTCCTCAGTACACAAATGCCCCACTCGCACTATCATTTTCTATGTTCATCGGACCGTGAAATTAGAGTAATATCTCTAATTTGGCATTAAAATTAGAAAGATCATATCATAGGGAACATGTGTACCAAGTTTGAAGTCGATTGGACTTCAACTTCATCAAAAACTACTTTGACCAAAAACTTTAACCTGAAGCGGGACAGACGGACGAACGGACAGACAGACAGACGGACGGACGAAAGGGACGCACAGACCAGAAAACATAATGCCCCTCTACTATCGTAGGTGGGGCATAAAAAACAAAACAAAATGATATTTGTTTAAATATTTTGAATAATACAATAAATCACAAAGTGTTCATTATATAAATAAACAATCTAACCGTTAAATTGGAAATCTGTCTCCAAATTTGCAGATTTGGCAAATAACTAGACTGATTTTGTACTGTGATTGTTTAATCCAAGAATCTAATTTAAAAGAGCAAAACTTAGCCATTTAAAGTATATAAGTCATTATTTTTTTAATTTAAAGTTTCATATGACTTTAAATGCCAGGTGACAGTAAGCATGGTATTAGTATTTTCAACAAGCAATCAATGTGTTTCAAGTCTCGAATTTCTTTATAAATTATCTCCCCCTTAAAATAGTTTTGTTTTGCATGGATTCAATTAGCAGTATTTTCTTGTTTATGCAACCATTTTCATTAATGACACTATGTTTTATTCCTTATAAAATAAAAGGTTGAATGTTGAATCATCATATACTTACCGAATTTTTTCCCATCTCTTATCTTTCAAATGAAATACCCATAATTCTTTGTAATGGTAAAATTGGGATTGTGTTGGACTTGCAAATTCTCCACCAAAGATCCAAAGTTGTCCCCCACCTTGTTTTAAAGTTACTGCCTGTATTCAGAAAAGTAAAAAATATTTGTGTACATTCTCATGTCCTAGTCAAGAACATGTTGTTTAGTGGTTGTTGTTTGTTGATGTGGTTCATAAGTGTTTCTCATTTTTTTCTTTTTTTATAGATAAGACTTTTGGGTTTCCTGTTTGAATGTTTTACACTAGTCATTTTAAGGTCCTTCATAGCTTGCTGTTCAGTGTGAGCCAAGGCTCCACATTGAAGACCGTACTTTGACCTATAATCATTATGGTTTACCTTTATAAATTGTGACTTGGAAGGAGAGTGGTCTCATTGGCACTCATACCACATCTTCTTATATCAACATACAAAGTTACAGACAGATGGACAATGTTAATACAATAAAAGCTCCTGCAGATGATGGGTATAAAATTAAATACAAACCTGATGTGAACTTCTTGGTGGAGGTGCATTTGGTGCCGTGACCTTTGTCCATTCATTCTTCTTGATGTTATAGAAAAGTAGGTCATTGTACATATACATCTGAAAGTTAAATGTACCTTTAGAAATTATCAAAACTCTACCAAATTCTGCTAGAATTTAACGTCTAAGTGCTTTTATAGTCGCTTCACTTAACAGTTGTATGGTAGCCTGATTTCATTCTACATGTAATTTCTTAGACTGAAGTTCCATGGTAGAATCAGTAGGAATTTGTTAATCTATGTATAAAATAAAATCATTTTGATTTCAGTATGTAGCGTTCTACAAACATTATAATTGAACATTTATTTCTAAATTTTGTATGAAATTTCATGTAGAAACTTTTCTGTTTACGATACAAACAATTGAATATCCCAGAAACAAATTTCACACTTTCTCCATTGAAATACACAAAATTCAAGGAATTTGTCTCTTGGACACAAAATCATAAATCTTAATGCAAAATGACAATTTTGTTAGATTGTTGCATAGTTCCTTACACTGAGCAATGTCCATTCCAAGTATTTATGTACATAAAACAGCAATGTATGTCAAAATAGTTTACTAGTCTGGCTTTCATTCTTACAAAAAATGTTCCCTTATTTTAAATTCCAATAAAATCTGTATATATTTCAGTTGATTTTGACTTGGTTTTCAACAACTTGAAACGCCATATTTACACTTTCATTTGAGACAATACAAAAAGAAAGATAACTTGTGTTCGAAAAGTTGCAACATGTCACTTACCTTTGAACCAGTAAAAAATTCTCCTCCAAACATAATAAGTTCATCCTTGTCAGGATGAGCATTTAATGTGGTGTTTGACCTGTAAATACAGAATATGAAAATAAAACGAAATTCAACAGGAATATCAGCTAAAATCTACTATAATAAAACCAAGTATGAAATCTAAGTCTCATTTATAAACCTATTAAGGCCACACCAATTTGATTCCTTGTTCTACGGACCTGCCCCCACCTATTTTTTTCAAAACAGAATTTTTTTTATTTTTTTTATATTCCCGCTTCACACATCCGAAAATGTAATCATGTCCATTTCCCGCACCGTTTTATTTTGTAAATATTATAAAAAGATATCAACATTTGTTTTTAAAATCAGTCTAACCTGTATATAACGATTTTAAGCATAAAAGCACACCACCACACTGTGTAAATATCTGTGAGAATATTTATTTCAGTATGAAACCTATTTATCTAAAGTCGGAGTGCTCCGATATAAATTTATAACAGCGGAAATACCTGTTAAGAACAAAAAATTGGTTTCTTTCCCCCTTACTTATATTCCCTATCAAAAAATGTTCGTTGTTAGAATCAAGTACAAAGAACTTCTGAAGGATTTGCCTTCAACTGCAATTATATTGTATGCTGGCGAAACAAAACTATCCATAGCCGCTGCATGTTTATACACCTGTCCTGATTTATTCAGGGGCCTGTCGTTCAGCAGTTATCCGGTTTGTTGATGTTGTTCATTGGTATTTTCCCGTTTAGATATATAAATTATATCGTTGGTTTTCCTGTTTGAATTGTGTACGCTAATAATTTTGGGGTCCTTTATAGCTTGCTGTTTGGTCTGTATTAAAGCCCTGTGTAAAAGGCCGTACTTTGACCTGTGTTTGTTATTATCAGGTTGAGAACAACCCTCCCTCAGACAAGGGGTCATCTTACTGATGTAGAAAAGAAAACAGAAATACCAAGGATTTGTATAGTTCTTCTTTACACAACCTTTGAAAACTTAGAATTTTGTACTCAAAAAAAGGAGAGTTAAATCATTTTTAAACAACTTTTTCTAAAAGAGGGGTCCACTTATTTTGAATAATATTAAACTGTTAAAGTAAATTTGTTAACATGGTTAAAGTCCAGGAATATTACAAAATTCTTGGACATGTTTTGACCATTTAATACGAGATAGATATATAGTTCTTTGAGAAAATATGAGCCCTTTTGTACAAACAAATATATATTATAACTTATACAGTGTATTGATCCCTCATAAAACATGTAAAAGGGATATTTATAACATTAAGGGGTTGCCCCCAAACTGATTATGACTTAGATGGAGAATTGTCTCATTGTCAGTCACACATACAAGACCAGATTAAATCATTTCTTGGTGAACAGGGAAAAAATATTCAGAAATTAAAGAAATGTCAAAGTAGAAGTGATAAATCAAGTTTTAATAATGTCAAAACCTACTATTTTATGTTAACAAAAAAAAATTATAATCGCTCGCCTTTACTTTTCAAGCTTCGCCTCAAAAATTTGCAAATTAAATATTTTTTCATTAAAATTTTCAAATCGCTCGCTCGCCCCAAATTTTGGAGTCCAAAAATCCGTAGAACAAGAAATTAAATTGGTGTGGCCTAATGTTACATTCTTGAATTAATTTTGAATATCACATTATTGTGTACTTGTCAGAATGTTTATATCATTTCTTAAACAATGTTATGATACAAGATACACAACTTCTTATTTTCTGGATCTTTTTAACATGTTTAAATTGAAATTCATTTTTTAAATACATCTAGCTATCTTCTGTCTATTCTCATTATGCTCACTGGATATAGATACTTAAATTAATTTGCTGTTAATCAAAGTTCACACATATCCAATATTGTGCTTTACATCTACCATGTCTACCAAATTATACTGCAAATGTTCAACCTCAATCATTCCAACTAAACTATATAAATGTATGGGACAAACTATTCAAAGTGTCTAGTCTTGAGATAATGCATATAATGGTATGTTTTGCAATTCCCTAAAAAAATCAAGGTCATTAGGACACGAATATATTTTTTAAGACTCAGGTTAGGCAGTCATATTCTTATTCTTTACATTCGCCCTTCCCACCCCCTCAAAAAAAAAGAAGAAAAAAACAAAACAAAACATAATCAAAACAACAGTAATCATGGTAATGTTACACCTGGCATTGGTACTTATATTAAATTTGTGTATCGACTTGGTGACAAGAGATTACATTTCTCCTCAGCTACTTTAGAATTATATTATAGGTATAAATATTTGAGTTACCTTGGTGATGGAGGAGCACATTTTTCTTCTATCACCTGTGTCCTTGACTTATCTTGTTCTTGAAATTCTGCTATCAATTTTTCTATGTCATCCTATAATCATGATAATATATTATAATAAATATAAACAAAATACAAGTTGGTGGGGTATTATTCTGTCATGCCTTCCACCAAACAAAGGGTAGATGGTTTGTCTGGAAAACTCCTCATACAGATTTCAACCAAGAACTTTCATATCATGCATATTGAATTTGTATCCATATAATACTATTAATGGAATGTTGTCTGGTTTTTATTCTCTTTTAAAAAAAGTGTTCAACAAATGGCCTATGGGTATATATCATGTATATAGGATTTGTATGGATGACATATCATCCAGTTTTCCAAGCTAGACCTTAAAAATTAATATGCCGACTGTTTTACATATATAGGTCAATATAAGCAATTGTTTCTTCATAGCCGGTAATGGGAATGTTTTCTTCTGTAGCTCAGTCCATATTGTAAACTTGGATATGTATGATGGCTTGTTTCGAAGCGGTGACATTTTCACATGTGTGGTTAAATTTTCAGGGTAAAAAGTGAAATTACTTTTTCCATAATAAAAAAACCTTGGAAACCCTTCGTGATGTGGCTCCTCATGGTAAAACATCCCTTTTCAAACACAATTAAAAATTTAATACTTTGAACACATTTAATAGCTCCATAGTTTTTACACATTTATTCTATGTTCCTCTATAGCTACTTTCAAAAACAACTCAAAAAGTTAAGCTAAGTCACTGGTAAACAAGAATGTGTCCAAAGAACAGGGATGCCCCACTTGCACTATCATTTTCCATGTTCAATGGACTGTGAAATTGGATAAACAAGAATGTGTCCAAAGTACATGGATGCCCCACTCGCACTATCATTTTTCATGTTCAATGGACCATGAAATTGGGTAAAAAAATCCAATTTGGCATTAAAATTAGAAAGATCATACCATAGGGAACATGTGTACAAAATTTCAAGTTCATTGGACTTCAGCATCATCAAAAACTACCTAGACCAAAAACTTTAACCTGAAGCAGTACAGACAGACGAACGAACAGACGAATGAACGGACGAACGAATGGACGAACGAATAGACGAAAAAAACCCAGATAAACGAACGGACACACAGACCAGAACACATGGTGCCCCTCTACTATCATAGGTGGGGCATAAAAATCTAATTTGGCATTAAAATTAGAAAGATCATACCAAAGGGAACATGTGTACTAAGTTTCATGTTGATTGGACTCCAACTTCATCAAAAACTACCCTGACCAAAAACTTTAACCTGAAACTCGCACTTTCATTTTCTATGTTCAGTGGACCGTGAAATTTGGGTCAAAAGTCTAATTTGGCTTTAATATTAAAATGATCATATCATAAGCAACATGTGTACTAGGTTTCAAGTTGATTGGACTTCAGCTTCATTAAAAACTACCATGACCAAAAACTTTAGCCTGAAACTCGCACTTTCATTTTCTATGTTCAGTGGACCGTGAAATTTGGGTCAAAAGTCTAATTTGGTTTAATGTTAAAATGATCATATCATAAGTAACATATGTACTAAGTTTCAAGTTGATTGGACTTCAGCTTCATCAAAAACTACCTTGACCAAAAACTTTAACCTGAAGCGGGACAGACGGACGAACAAACAGACGCACGCACAGACCAGAAAACATAATGCCCCTCTACTATCGTAGGTGGGGCATAAAAATGAAAACGTATCCAATATTACTACACTGACATTTTTTTGTTTACACACATCTATCGAGTTCCTCATTTTGAGGCCCATTAATATGTGATATTGACCCATAAACTCAAGCTGTGCATTTTATCTTTTTTTTTATTTTCTGCAAATTAAACTGCTTCTGCTGATTAGTGACTATCATTTTTGATTATTTTGCCACTTTTAGTCAAACTACAAAGTCTCTTGGACGAAAGCTTTGAGTTTAAATATCAAGTCAGTAGAGTATTTGATAATATCTTACATATTGTAGGTAAATACATGTATCAAACTTCAGGGAGTAATTAGATGAAAGGTGGTGTGTTCACGTTTTTCCAAAATCTATTATATTTATACACAGGTAAAATGGTTTTTGTTGGGATTAGTTAAATTTACCTGTATTTAAAATGGAGTCACAGTAAATCTAGCTCAAGTTAACGTTTTGGATGCTCCAACAGATTCAGAGTTAGCAATGGAACGAGATAACTCTCATTCACCAAATGAGACACTCAAACTAATTCATTTTTTAATTAGTCTAAAATGACAAGGCCATGGATTATTCATGCATACATGTCCAAAAGAGCTCCGTTTTTTGTGACTTTTTCAAATATGAATCCGTTGGATCATCCAAAAAGTTAGCTGTTTTTCAAATGGTCATTGAACCATGAAAATAAGGTCAAGGAAAATGGACATATAACAGAGGGAAAGTTCGTAACATAAGGCATAAAATTGAGAGTAGAAATGGGGAATGTGTCTGACAAAAAGAGAAAAGACAACAACAGAAGGTCACCAATAGTTATTCAATGCAGCAAGAAACTCCCACACCCAGAGGTGTCCTTCAGCTGGCTCCTTAATAAATATTTATACTAGTTCAGTGATAATGGATAAGGCCTCTATATATATAGGCAGTGTCTGCGCGTACCCACATGCGGGTACGAATAGTCAAATTGCCATTCGTAGGCTGCGCATACCCACGTCCGGTTTTATAGTAGAATGCCATCAGATCAGGACTTAATAGACGTAAAATATATACGAAATGTGTCGCAATTAGTGAACAATTGATTAAAACTACTTAGAAGTTTTATAAATATTTTTCTCTAATTTTTCGTCAATTTATCCCTTTCGGTGTCAGACCACCAATTACTCCCTCCAATTTAGAACGTATGTAAAAGTAGTCCTACTTTGACACAAAATAGTGCTTTTGATGTCATTGTTTACTTAAACTAATCAACAAATTTGCAGAAATGAAACTTTTGGTGAAAGGGAAATATATTTAGACCATTTTGAGCCAAAATTCACTTGTCTATGAGTTTGCATTAAAAATTCAGGATTAATACGCTACATAGTACACTAATTTAAGATTTCCAGAAAACCGGGAGTTATTTTGGTAGTACCTGTCTTTTCAAAATCAGAAATTTGTTACAAGACTTTAAACATTGGTTGAAAATTGGCATGTAGGAAGGTGATACATGTACAATTCAGGATATACCTGGTGTCCTTGAAGTTAAACTTAAGGTAAAATATTTAGAAAGCTGTGAAAATTGCAAAATTTGGTTGAACAGATAGGGATTTTTAATTGGTGGTCTGACACCTTTAAGGGAAATGCGGTGAAACCCCAAATTCAGAAAACAATTGATTTTTTTTACTTAACTGATCATATGAAGTGATAGTAGTCACATTTCAATCTTTTTGGGGGCAAAAAGTCACATATTGCAAATTTAGAGCCTTAGACCTGAATTTGTGCTATTTTTAGCTTTTCCCACCCTGACAATATGCTTTCACATAAAAAAATGTCCCATATTGTTATAAATGCACAGCAATATGTTTCTGTGGTATTAACATTAAAACATGGTTATTTTACCACCAAAAAAAGTTCTTGTCATCAAGATTTAATGAAATTATTTGATTTTTATCCCTTATATCATTGCGTCATAGCATGTATTTGGCAGATAACACAGCCTGATGTAAACATTGCAAAAACTCACAAATATCCCATTTATTATCTCAAATGAAAGTTTTATGCCTTAAGTTGTATCAACTGATAGAAAAAAAAACACAGTTAAATGACCATGACTGCACTTTTGATCATTTAATAGTCCCATTACTTACACCAGGTGTAAAAAAGGGGGGTCAATATTCCTTGACTCTTCAATACCCTGAATTTTTTACTTAACCCATTGTAAAAATTGTGGAAGGTCTTTTAAGAAGTAGAACAAACAAGAAAAAAATCAACAAAACTGATCTTGATATTGAAAGTTTATGTTCCTGTAATCCAAAATGAAATTTTCAAGTATTTTCTATCAAAGTCATACATTACAGTCAGTTTAAATTGAGCTGTGAAATTTGTCATATAAGTCACATTATGCTCAGATAGGATGTTTCTGACTTCAAATTGACTAAGGATTAAGAATAAAGCAAAGCAAAGATTTCTGAGCAACTTTTTTGGCTCTTTAGGTGTCAGACCACCAATTACTCCCTCCAATTTAGAACGTATGTAAAAGTAGTCCTACTTTGACACAAAATAGTGCTTTTGATGTCATTGTTTACTTAAACTAATCAACAAATTTGCAGAAATGAAACTTTTGGTGAAAGGGAAATATATTTAGACCATTTTGAGCCAAAATTCACTTGTCTATGAGTTTGCATTAAAAATTCAGGATTAATGCGCTACATAGTACACTAATTTAAGATTTCCAGAAAACCGGGAGTTATTTTGGTAGTACCTGTCTTTTCAAAATCAGAAATTTGTTACAAGACTTTAAACATTGGTTGAAAATTGGCATGTAGGAAGGTGATACATGTACAATTCAGGATATACCTGGTTTCCTTGAAGTTAAACTTAAGGTAAAATATTTAGAAAGCTGTGAAAATTGCAAAATTTGGTTGAACAGATAGGGATTTTTAATTGGTGGTCTGACACCTTTCTAGTGCACCCATTGTATAAAAAAAAATCAACGTGTGCTTCGTTTGATCTCAGTTCTTCATTGGTTAAAATCCGATTATGACGTCAAATTTTCTTGTTTTCCTCTGAATTTCCAATTGTGACGGCATGAAAAAAAGGCGACCATGCCTGATGACATCACGTACATAGAAAGAACACATCTTTTTGCAGATCAGTCGCAAAGAAGGAATAAGTTTGCCTGCGTATTGTTAGAAAATCATTATATAAACAGATTCCACCACCAAATCTCGTGTAATACGATATTTATCCACTCTCGACAGTTAAATTTTAAATATTTAAAACGCTCGGCAAGCCTCGCGTTTTAAATTTGAAAATTTAACTGTCGAGAGTGGATAAATATCGTATTACACTCGATGCAGTGGTAGAATCTATATGTATATAGGTAATGATAAGTGAACAGGTTTTTTTTCCAGTTAATTCATATTCCTAAAATGGAAGAGAGTGATTTACATGTGGGGAAGACATTTTAAAGTTATCATGAATTGGAATAATTTATTCAGAACTATCAGTCGATTAATTTTATACATTTGTATAAAAGAAACTAAATACTTGACTAAAATGTAAACCTTCAGCACATCAAAAATATTTTATCTCTGAAGTAGCAAAGAACATGACGAAAGAAGAGAATCAAATGTCAAAAACACGATCAGGACTCTTTGGCCTGTGATTGTTGTTTGGACTGGCAACATTTGAAATGTGCAGGGTTAAAATATGTGCAAAAACCATCACATTGGATACGTAAAATTTGTTCTAGATCTTAATTATTTGAATGAATCTTTTAAAATTGGTTTAGTTGACATTATTACTTGGTTCTTTAATTTTTATATAGACACCAAGCTTTAGTTTTTGTCTTTTAAGATATTTTTAAACTTCAGTTAAATTTTATTCTTTAATAAATGCAATTTGAAAATATTGTTTTTCAATTTCCGTATATATTTCACGTTTTATTCCCGATCCAATGACATTAAATATAAAACCTGATGTGGGTACGCGTAGCCTAGGAATGTCAATTTGACTATTCGTACCTGCATGCGTGTACGCGCAGACACTGCCATATATATATACAAAGTATGAAGCATCCTGGTCTTCCACCTTCTCAAATATAAAGCTTTTTAAAAGTGAACTAACGACACCACTGCCACGGCTAGCAGATCACTATACCTATATCCAACTTTCTGCGACAAAAATCCCAGGTTCTTCAAAAAACATTTTCAATCTGGCGATTAAATAATGGTCTGACATGACGGTAGAAGTACGCATGTGACACTTCACAATGTTATAATGATTTTTTTTGTGGTACCAGTTTCCAATGGTACGAGTTAACTTGGGTCCCTTTTTAGTCGTGTTGGTATCTTAAGCATGGGTTTTTATATGTTAAACTTTAGACTAGTTTGTAAGCAGGAAATCATTCAGACGTACTTCGCCCTTAGATGCAAGGTCTTTCTTAGCACGTTTAGCAGCATTCTTCTCTGTTTTTAGGTCTGTCTTTTCTTTTCCCTTTCCTTGCTTGTCTTTTTTGTTTTTCTTTCCCATTCTGTCAGGACAAATCCCAAAACACACGTGTGCTAAATATAAACAATCTAATCAAAAATATTGTTAGATAGACTGTATGAAACGTAGTAACATAAAACGCATTGCTGATAGAAAATTGATTGATGCACTCCACACAAAACTATTCAACGAGGCTTAGGCGAAACGTTATCCCGAAGGCACTGGCTACGGTTACATGGAAATGTAACAATAATAAAAATATTATTGTTACATTAGGGACTAAATGCCGGAATGCATGGTTGGATAAGGAACCAAATAATTACAAATGTAACAATAATTATTGAGGCTACGGTTAGAGGGTGGTAAAGGGTTAATTTCGTGCAACGTTTTCCGCCTTTTTAATTCACGTGTTTTCGTGTTTTGAAGTTTTATTTCTCGTTTTCTCGTGTTTGGCTCGACGTGCGTGCCTCGTGTTCTCCTTTATTTATTTTCCGTGTTTCGTGTCGGTACTCTTAATTTCTCGTGCTTGTACTGCATATGATTAAAAGTAAGGCCGGGATGAAATTCAAAGCCCCGCCCGGTCATTCAGGAGATTGTCAGTTTAAATTATGTGTTCCCATGCAGACTATTTAAAATTCAGCCGCCTATAATATTAATTATTATGAATAATATTTTTCTTTCAAATCAGTTGCAACTAGCGGACGCTAAAATGTGACTGCAGGGTCATCTTGTCCATTATTTATAATGGCTGGATGATCTCCAAGAACGGCTGTTTCATAAATTATTTTTACTTTTTACATTAATAGTTACTATTTTATTTCTCGTGCTTCGTTTTTCCCGATTTTTATTTTCCGTGCAACGTTTTTGCCATTTTTATTTTACGTGTTTCCGTGTTGAAGGCCCCCCTTTACCACCCTCCGGTTACATTGCGTTATTGTTACATGAAAAACAGCAATGTTCGATGGGACTAGTAATATGTACTAAATAATAAAAGTTGAAGACATTATCTTATATTTACAATACATATACAAGTATAACATACAATTTTTTTATTTTTTTTATAGTACGTCCTCCATGGATTCTGAAATCGGACTCGGACATCTCTTAAACTTAGTTTTACTATGCGTAGTGTTGTGCGTTTGTTTTTTCTACATTGGCTAGAGGTATATGGGAGGGTTGAGATCTCACAAACATGTTTAACCCCGCCGCCATTTTGCGCCTTTCTCAAGTCAGGAGCCTTTGCATGGCCTTTGGTAGCCTTGAATGATTTTTAAATGTTAGTTTCTTGTGTATAATTCGGAGTTTAGTATGACGTCCATTATCACTGAACTAGTATACATACTTTTGTTTAGGGGCCAGCTGAAGGACGCCTCCGACGGGTGCGGGAGTTTCTCGCTACATTGAAGACCCATTGGTGACCTTCGGCTGTTTTTATTTTTTATTTGTGTTCTTAATGCTTGGATTACTTTTAGTGCTTTATAATTGCTATTGCATGAATGTTAGTTTATCTGCATTTTATGTTTGCTTATATGCTTTAATTGTGCTAATTAATTGTTGTGCTTGATAACATTATTTATTTTGCATGTTTTATGTGTTTTATGTATTGTGCTTGTCTTATATGTATGTCGGATAAAAGCTCTACAGAGCTTATGTTGTATTGTTATATGTATAACCGACTTTAAATAAATCTTTTATGCTTTTATGCTTTATGTCTGCTCTATGTTCGGGTTGTTGGTAATAGGAATCTCTTCATCTTTTGTTCAAAGTATAATGACACTAGTAATACGAGTAGGTGTGCAGTTAAATACTTAAAAGTGAACAGTTTTCTTAGCCCGAGTTTTCAACAACAAACCATTGAACTATATTTTTCGCCTTTGACACTACTAATTCGAAGTAGTATCTTTAAGAACATCAAATCCATTAACACGTAAAACTATTTAAACACCATTTGTTGAATAATAATATTTATTATTTATTATTATAACAAGTATTATTTAGTAGACATGAATGAATTAAGCAACAAAACTATATAGAAGCTTTAAGTTTAATAAATCTAGCGTACATTGCTGTTTTTCATGTAACAATAACGCAATGTAACCATAGCCTCAATAATTATTGTTACATTCGTAATTAGTCGGTTCCTTACCCAACTTTGCATTCCGGCAATTAGTCTCCAATGTAACAATACTATTTTTATTATTGTTACATTTCCATGTAACCGTAGCCAGTGCCTATCCCGAATCCCGATTACCACAGCTAGGACTATATTTGCATGGGTCTTTTAGGGAATGGTCATTATTTATCAGCTGAGGGGGTCGGTTCAAATTTTTGATATAAAGTTTTATCTTGGGAACCCCCCCCCCCCCATTATTTTATAAAACCACATAATGACCCCCCATAAGAACATAATTTCAAAAGTTTGACCCCCTCCCAAAAAAAAAATCCCAGTTGTGTTGACGGGAGATGCTGACCAGCTACATAGTAACCGGCTTTGAGAAACTCTGAGTATAACAAACAGCTTTTCTTCTTGTTTTCAAGTTTTCAAAAAGGAATATCTGACACGTGCATGTAGAAAAATAGAGAAAAAAAAATATACAGAAAATTGTATGTTCCAATTTATTAATTTATTTTACTGCAACCTATAATTCTACAAATTTTATCAGTATACTGGTAGATAAACTTTCAATACTGACTGTTATTTTAATTCCAATCACAGTCCCTTGTATCTTATTTTTTTAACCTTTGAACCTTAAAATATCTAGTTATGAATGGGGCGGGGGGGGGGGGGGGGGGGTCAGGATTTCCAAAGTACAACTTGAATTATTTGGGAAGTGCAAATAAAATAACACCGATTAAATGGTTCTTACATGATTTATTTGAGATAAAGAAATATACAATCAAGCCAGGAACCTCTGGCCTTTCTTTGTTTTGTACAGATGTGTGGTTTAAGAGTTTAGTGTGTTATCAATTTTCTCTGAACAAGTACACATTTTTGTTTAGGGGCCCCAGCTGAAAATATTTGTTCTTTTTCCAAATCATATAGTGTATTGTTTAGTGTAAATGAATGCCATGGTGCCCATCAAGTATTTTTTATGACTCGTGAAAAATAGAATCTGTAGAATGCAAGTGTGAACAATTAGTTTTAAAAGACCCCAGTGCTTTATTGATCTGTAATTAATAATCTGTCAGTGTCACAATTATAAGTGGTACATGAGAAAAAAAGCAAAACTTTGAATTGTGTGAAATATTAAGGATTTTCTACACAAGGAATGAAATACCATACAGCTGTATTTGGCAAACTCTTTCGGAATCGGTTTGACTTTCAGTGAGTCCAACATCGTTCTGTATTTGGCCTTCTAACTCCGATTCGTGCGTAACTGGTGAGTCTTTTTAGACGAAACGCGCGCGTTGAACATTACAGTACATACAAAATTATTTTGCATGGCATCTTTGATGTGTTTTATTAGACTAAACACGCGTCTGGTGTACAAATTATACTGAAGCCTGTATGGTCTCTTTGGTGATTTAAAAAAAAATAAACTCGCGCCTAGTGTACAAAATTATAAACCTCTGCATGGTATCTTTGATATTTTTTCTAGTATAACTTTAACTTGTTAATTACCTTGTTTAAACAAAAATAAAAACACACATTAAACGAATATTTGATTTTTCCTCCAATGACATGGTCGTTATGATAGTGTAAGCCATAATGCCATTTCTATATTGCGAATCACAGATACAGGAAATGCATATTTTAAAAAGAATGAACCCCATTTTAATACAAATTCTTTTGACCGAAATTATCAGACAAAAAGCATTCAAGTTTCTGAAAAACCTATAAAATAAAAAAAAAACAATAAGAGAATAGACACTGTCCCAGATAAAGAGAGGTTTGAAGGTCCTCAAACATGTTTAACTCTGCTGCATTCTTTATTTGCCTGTCTAAAGTCAGGAGCCTGTAACACAGTGGTTGTCCAGCACTCGTTCATGGAAAATATACGGTGTGGGTTTTGCTCATAGTTTAGGGCCGTATATGGTAACGATCATCTCCTTCCATCACCGATATTTTTAAACTAGCCCATACATTCCTCTGCCTCCGATTTCAATAACAACCACCAGATATTATAGGGTTATGTTATTCATGAATATATAAAGTATGCTAAATTAATCAAAGTGTTCATAAAATTGAAACAGTGAATGTTTCAAAAAGACAATTACCCGACCCAAAGAGCAGAAAACAGCACAAGGCCACAAAGGGCTTCAACATAGCGAGAAAATTCCGCGTCGAGAGGCGGGCTTCAGAGAGACGAAAGATACCAAAGGGACAGTCAAACTCATAAATCTAAAACAAACTGACAACGCCATGGCTAAAAATGAAAAAGACAAACAGAAAAACAATAGTAAACATGACACAACATAGAAAACTAAAGAATAAACAACAAGAACCCCACCAAAAACTAGGGGCTGGCACCTAAACAAAAAATGTGTATAAGTTCATAGAAAAACTCAAAAACATATAAATGAACCGAAATAAAACAAAAATAACACACAAGACTAACAATAGCCAGAAGTTCCCGTTTTGTGGCAGTCGCAAAAATGCGGAGGGGTTAAACAGGTTTAGGGAGATTTCAACCCTCCCGTATACCTCTAGCCAATGCAAATGTAACAACAAACACACAGTTATACGCACAGTAAAACTCATTTAAAAAAAGTCCGAGTCCGATGTTAGAAAAGGTAACAGAAGAAACTAAGCAAAATGATAATGATTACATACATTAACAAAGGACTACTAGCAGTTATAGTGCATTGCCAGCTCCAGATCTAAATAAAACAGATTGAAATATTATGTCTTCATCATATGAAAAATTAGCACAATCCCTCTCTTTAGGGGTTTAGTACCATACCATAATAAGATATATACGAGAAGAACATAACCCGTATCATGGCAACAACTGGTTTCGATGTATTGAAGCGAAGCCCTTATTCAGGTATATGTATATATAGTAAGGACTTAATGTCCATCTTCGCACCATCTTGTTTATATTTCATTTGCCGTCTATGGCGAGACATACAATTGCCCTTATTACAGCGCCCTAGACCATCCAACCTACCAGGCTAAATGTAAAGCTTTTGGTTTTGTGAATATCTTTACTTGTCGACACATGCAAAGTCAATGGTATCCAATTGTCTAGATACGTACACCATTGTAGCCCTTCTTTTTTCAAAATGCCAAATTAAAGATGATATCCATGCAATGAACGGTTTGGCAAAACGTTTTTGTTGAAGTCGAATAATCAGTTCTTTAACGTTTTTATTAAGGTTTCGGTTAATCTCAAATATATTGGTTGATTGATGGATTGGTGTTTAATATAAAAAAAAAGATGTGGTATGATTGCCATTTGCTAATGTGACAACTCTCCGTAAGAGACAAAATGACACAAAAATTTACAACTATATATATAGGTCACCGTACGGCCTTCAACAATGAGCATAACAATAACATAGTCATATATAAAAGGCCCCGAAACGCCGCTTTCAACGCTTTTGTGCTATTTCGTGGCGGTTAGTTTTTATTAGTGAAGGAACACGGATCAGTACCCGGAGAGAACCACAGACACTCGTTAGGAAAACTGACAAGCCTCAGTAGTCAGTTAGATTGAATTCGACTGCACCGGATCCAAATATTGAAGCAAGATTTTTCATTTTCATTAAAGCAAGGAACTGATTATTTATTTTCACAACTATATTTATAATATTGGAAAACATACAATTTTTAAATTATTTGTTTATTATAAATAATACATGTATATATATAGTCAAGTCATTATGTACCATTTAATCCGATAGTTGTATATTCCCAACTGCTTATACATGTATCGGATACACAGTATTAAATTTTGATTGTAACTAGTCTCTATTAAAAGTACTGGCAATAATGTTTTGCCGAGCGGAGCTAAGAGCGAGGCAAATTTTTTTTGAAGAGTTTTGAAACAGCTGAAGGCCCAAGAAGCTATAGAACAAATGATACGAAATCATGCTTTCTGGAATGTTACCCAGACCCTTTCTTAATCTGAAAATGCAATCAAGTTCTGTTTTAATATTTTTTTGACAATATTTTGGTTTCAAAGCAAAATGTACAGATTCAGTTTAAGACTTAAGTTTCTAGCACAACACCAGAAGATCAATATGCATGATAAAGGAAAAAAGTAATTCACATATATACATGTAGTTAAGTCTGTGGCTGCTGTCTTTTTTCAAACTCATGAGTCAAGTTAATAACAAAATCACTAAATTACAAAATGAATGCAACACTAACAGAATACAGAAGGGCAATCAATAAACAAAAGACAAATAAATAAGAAACTGATTGAACCCGAAAAATCAAGGGCTACGTCAGAGGGAGAACAGAAATTGCTTTTTGCAAGGCACTCACAGTGAACACAATTTGATATGGAGACAAGCGTTTGGTTTTAAAACTTCCTACATGAGGCATTTGCTTCAATGTAGTTACGACCCTGTTAAATAAAAGTGAGGTAAGTATTCCTGAAACAATATACCTTAAGTTAAATGAAACCATTTTTTACTATTAAAAGATTTGTGAAATGTTTCCCCTATTTTTATTTTGAAAAAAAGATGAATTTATGAAGAATCTGGTGCCATCTCATACTTTCGATTAGACCAGCTGATCGAGTTATTTATTTTCAATACATTGCAATCCGGTAATTTATTTTCAAACTACCAAAGAACAAACCATTTATTTTTGTGATTATCAAAGCCGATTTATTTATTTTCAAAATCCTCCTGCCCCCCCCCCCCCCCCCCCCCCCCAGAATATCAAATGGTCGTCCCCTAATGACCTCCTAGCTATACTAATTGGATACGTCCCAATCTTTTACCGAAATAATTGAATAAGACTGAAAGTAAAAGTAGCATTTCGTAGAATTATTTAACATTTTATGAAAATGTGAATGAGTTAGAATGTGTGATTAAAAATCTAACATATGCTTATAATTTTCTTATTAAGATATTTAATGTAATTTTATGGAACGATTCACTGTTTAATAACTAATGTAGTGGAAATATTTTAGGAAAACGATTTAGTTAAAAAAAAATCATGCTGTACATCACGAGTTATTCACCTACAATAAAAAAAAATATATATTTTATTTTATTTTTCAAATATTTATGAAATTTTTTGAATAGACTATGTAACCCGAAATGTTTTATTACAGAAAGAGAATTAAATAGATCTTTTTTTAAAATATATGTTATTGAAAAGAATGGATTTATCAAAACTTATTGGCTAACCTCAAGAATACCCGGATGTAGGTCTAATCATGTCAATGGCGAATCTGTCTTCAGACAGATGAATATTTTAACTTTATAGCGATTATCTGGAAAGAAAAATTATTCCACACATCACAATGGTGTGTAAGGAATTAGACGAACTCTGTGCCAAATTCGGAAGCCTTAGTCCCCACCTACGAATAGACTACATTTATGGAATGTTGCGAATGTGTCTGCCTCCGGAGTTGAGGTTTATAGGTTCTGTTGTCGAGGATCTGGCCAAAAAGGATTTTAATCACCTCAGGGAACATGAAAATAAAGCTAACAATCAGACCGAATTGAAGAAATATAGAAATGTCGACGAAAAAACGTTGATAGAAGGGATGGCATTTAATCTATCGCTTTTACATTCAGTGAACACTCCATGTGCAAACATTATTTTTAGCTTGTTGGAGGAAAATTCTAAAAGTGCATTTCACATTTCTAACTCAACAGACAAGAAAACTATTGATATTATTTTATTGGTGCTAACAATGGCAAAGTATCACCCAGCTTTTACTTTTCACCAAAGAACTGTTTTTACAGAGTATTACAAGAAAGTTGAACAACAGTTGCACAACATCTATGCTAAGGTACATAAAAGTCATAATGATTTCAACATGTTTAAGTCATAATTTATAGTTTCACTTCAGCCTCTCACCCTAAGTCCTCTGGTTTACTTTATTTTCATGTGACTCAAATCTTCTGACATTTATACACTTCATCTGCATTAATGTATATAAGGTATGACGTTAACAAGCACATTTGTTATATAATACACCTTATCGCTATTTGTCCACCATTGCTGGAAATCACACAGGTTCCCGTAAAATTTTGACGTCATAAAACAAAATATCTGACGCCACAATGGAAAAGTGATTGTTGTTGACGTCAAAAGTTCAAGCGGCCGGGTCAGCCGGGATTAGCGATAAGGTGTATGAAAAGGGCTATTCACGGTAATAGTTCGGCCATATTGGATAGGGGGCAGATTTGTATAAATCCGGGTCCATTCGCTCTGATTCACATTCACCCAAGTATCTGTTCACCCAGGGTCCATTCGCCCTGATTTTTATTTTTTTCTAATTGTTGTCCAGTCGTATAATTTTAAGTATTTGAATAAAATATGTTAAAGTTTGTTGAAAATATTTATATTGCCACAATCAATTAATCATTTTCCATTTGATTTGCAGAGTAGAATACTGAAATACAATGTATTTATATTTATTGATATTTTGAGGGGGTAGGAGGGGCGGTACCTCGAATGACCGAATAACACTGTTATTATCCAAATAACATGTACACTTGTAATGACCGAAAAACACTTGAATGTATGCAGTAAAACTGAGACTAGCCTCAGAGTATAATAATAAATGAACTTGTAAATCCGTTTCATGATTTACAGTTCGTACATCATTGTTTTTATTAATTTCAAGCTGAATACTTTATCAAAAACAAAACGTTTGTTTTTATTATTTATCCATCAAAAGACAAGTATCACAATAATCAGTGATCTGAATTATTTTGTCATTGAACACTTAATTATCCTAATTATATATATATATATAAACAAGCCATAAACTTTTAAATATTTCCATTTTTCTATAAAGGAGTAGGTTCACTAAGACCCCTTTTTGGCCCCAAAATAGAGCAGTTTTAGAAAATTGTGAAAAAGTAATCTTTAAGCTATATTTTGGAAAGTTAAATGCTTCTGCTACATAAATATCAGCTGTTTTTGACGATAAAATGCACAAATATCGCGTTCTAGCATCATTAAGTCATGCTAAATTACTGAAATCTTAAAAATTTTAGCATTTTGGTAAATTTTTAGACGGTTTCCGTCTAAAATGAAAGTGGCCTCATTCGTGTTCATTCATAATATTGAAATGTAAGTTGTATTTGATGATAATACAAAACATATATAAAGGTTGAGGATGAACACGGATGCGGCCACATTCATTTTTGACAAAAACCATCTAAAAAGTGACGTTTTTTGGCATATTTGATAGATTTTTCATATTTTTTAAGCTTGAATCAGAGCGTTTTTAATGACTAAATCAGTTAAAATCTTTCACATAAACTCATTGAATCAATTGAAATAGACACTTAAGTGTTTAAAAAGTGTCCAAAAACGTTCGTTAGATGAACCTGAAATTTGAGGCCAAAATCGGCCCTTACCGGACCTACTCCTTTCAAGAATATGTACCATAGAAATATCTGAACAAGTTTATTCAACTTCAATGCCCTGAATATTAATATTTTTTTAGTAGGGCGAATAGACTCTATGGGCAAACGAACTCGGGGTGAATGGACCCAGGGCGAACATGTTATTAGGGTGAACGGACCAGATACCGATTTTTATAATGGAGGTAAAAATGGTGTGAAAAATACGGGAAAACATCATTAAAACACAGCAGTTGCTTGGGAACACACATAGAATTTCCCATACTTTCATACTATTTCCACCTCTTTCTAAAAAATCTGCCCCCTATCCAATATGGCCGAAGTAACCCTGAAGAGCCCTATTGGCAAACCCAAAGGACTGTAGGTGTGCAGATCTTCAGAAACACAGTGTATTAGACCTTTCAGGGGAGTATCTAAGATTTTTGTTGGGGGCTCATGGACTCACCCTAGTGAGAGCCCTGCAACAACCCAACCAAATTGCAGATTTCATGTACATTTTACATATATACATGTATCAGAATGCAGAATGGAAAAGGGGAATGTGACAATGACACAAAAACCACCATAAAACCCAACCAAAAAGCAGTGATGTATACATACAAATTTACCAGTTCAGCTAAATGTAAAGTCTGAAACATACAATGATACATGTTCATGTTCAAAGGAACTAAGATTAAAAAACACAATAAAGACGAACAAATGCAGAGTTTTAATATGGGAAGTATTATGGTCATGATGGTATACTGTTGTCTGTACGTCCGTCGTCAACATGTCGAACACTAACACAAAAACGCTTAAACCATTTTTGCATGAAAATTTGGTGAATTGTTGATATCTATTGACGTTCCCTTTTGTTTTTTATGAATTTCAGATTTTATGTCTGAGTTGTGTTTTTTTTTATTCATCTAAAAAAAAGAGGGATTTTCCAGTTTTTGGACAATAACTCAAATATGCTTTCAGCAGTTCTCATGAAACTTTGGTGAATTGTTTATATCTTTTGATGTAATTAAGCTCCCTTTTGACATCAAGAAGTAATTATATAATTGAACTTTATTCTTTGAAAAAGTGACAGGTGTATCATGCGCTCATGACGTAGCTGTTTATTTGTCTTGGTGAAAGTTCCTCCATGGTAGAATTTTCATTCTCGTCAACCAGTATAATCACAGTATATCTACTTTTAGCGCAAGCGCATACATACACAAAATCGACTGTTCCAGATTACTCAAAACTTATATATAATACCAGTTATTCTCAATTTTTGACATCAAAAATCCTGGTTTAAGTAGGCCAAGATTCAGATACAATATACATGTAGTTACATGTATCTCTATTCTACATCAAAATAAACAAATCAGTCCATTTCAATTTATTTTTCATGGGACATGTAAATTTCACAAAAAGAAAATTCCGCAAAATGATGTTATTGTCTTAGCATGGCAACCTAACAAGGTGATGTCACAAGTATGTTTCCATAGATAAAAAATCAAATGTTATTCATGTTGTTAGGGGACGTTTTAAAGCGTCTTGTACACCTCAAAATGCAATAAAATTACATTGGAAGAAAATATATAGATGAAAAATGCGATTAAAAAAAAATGTTATTGAATTATATAATATTACTAACATTATATGTGGGTAAAACGGAACAGCCAACACAGTATGGTGTGTATACTTTTTCCGACATAGTCGGTATAGTTTCGGTTTGTGCCCTTTGAACTTAAGGACGCTTAACTATGGCAACAGAATACGCATGCTCGAAAATCCTTTCGGTGATTGGACAAAATGCTGTCATGGTGGGTGATTTGGTTGTGTTTGAAAAAACGTCTCGTTAATTATATCGTGATGGAAAGCAAGTGAAAAACTATAAATACTTGAACTAGATCTTACAAAGATTTATATTTTTATTAAAATAATTGTTTCTCCAATAGCTCTTTGCATCCGTGACAGCTGTTTATTCGGGACAATTATATAATTTTTAATGTAAACTTTGTTGTACGAACGTACATGACTTTTAGAACGCACCTACGCATGTGAAATTTTAATGGTATCTTTGTGCTTCTGAAGGTTATCAAAATGATAGTTTTAAACATATATATACTCAAATTTAAATACGTCGGATATCTTTTTTAAAGATAGTTCTTGTTTTTGGTATAGGGCTTTCACGGTTAACAAATTTACTGAATCTGACCTATTAGAATGGAATTCATTCATGGCAGCCATAGATTTGTTTTCATTTAAACATGGGTTGGGCATTTACGCTAACACTCAGGGTAAAATATTCGAGTTTTCTACCGCTGCCATGAATTATTTCTTGATCCATGCATGCATACATTTTGTACACAAGTCTACATGTGTCTTTACCAAATATCAAGAATTGTTGAATGGTGGCAACGTGCATGTGTATAGTATTCCATAAAAAAAGGAAAAAGGTAAAAAGGCTTTGAAATCTTGTCTGCTTATCGATTCAAAAATTCTTTCCCACAAGTTGCAGATGCTCAGTGTTTATTCTCTCCAGTAAGATTTTGAAGAAAACTTATGAATATGGGTATTTTAGCATGTTTAGGGGATGATTTGCATATATTCAAATATAAATATCAGCAACATATAATATCAGTAATGATCCTTAATTCATCAAGTTAAAACCAATAGCCAACTAGTGAACTACCAAACCAAACATCCATGCACCACAACATGCACAAAATAATGTTTTTTGATAAATGTAAGATTTTCATTTTCTTTTCCGGGTTTTCCCATGTAAACAATCATGGCACCTTACATTGTAATGTTCTTGAATGACATGAAATTGGGTCTAGGACTGACAAAAACGAGTCTACATTGCAAACAGAATGTTGCTACATGCATTAAACATGATGAAAATGATTAAACATTAGGAAAAAAGTTTAATACATCTTGCAACATTCATAACACTACATGCATTAATAAGAATGATAAGTAATCTATATGAATTACAAATAGTGCATAAAAAGGTACAAAATAATCAAAATGTGTGGTGTAGCATGCAAGAATTACATCATATGATACAACTGAATTTTTTAAAGAGGAGCTCCATTAACCCGGTTTAAAGTAGCCCATTTAAGTTATGTTTGTCTGACATGCTTTTGACATCAAATGTGACATCTGGGAAAAGAATAATAGAAAAATGTAATTTTTGTGACTTTTGCAGTTCCCCCAACAACTGATGCAAAAATACATCATCGAACATTTTGACATACATAATTGCTATAAATATGTATGTACAAATGTCTATGTTGTATTTAATTTATTATACAGGGTTTTTATCTCATTTTATCCTGCTTTGAAAGTGTGTCAGATAAAAAAGCTATTTTAAAATGATTCATTTGTTTCAAATTACAAATGAATTAGGTAAATATTTTTCAAGATAAAAGATTTGTAGGACACTTCGTTCATCTATTCAAATGAAAAAGGAATTATTTTAATCTGGAGTAATTTAGAATTCTGGAAAAATTGATCAGAAATGTATGACGAAAAATAACCCAACTAAATAGGATTAGCCATGCACGAATTGTTACATGTATATGCAAACAAACTGTGTTTTATATAATAAATTGCATGAGGTACAAATGTAGCTGTACATGTAGCTTTTTGCATCCTTCTTGATATTTATGAATTATGAAAAGATTCATTGTACATTGTACGACTATTTGACATGGTCATGTATAAATGCATTGGTGGATATATTTAAAGTACTTTAGGTTTACCTCTAATATAATCATTCTAAATTTAATGAAAGTCTTCACAAGAAAGTATGATATTGGTGTTAAATTGTGAAGAGTACATTGTATTTGTTAATATTATGGGGGTGTTTAACGACTTTAACTACCCATCAGGATCTGCACAGTATGTAGCATTTTTGTTGTTTTGTTGTTATAGAAATACCTCAATCAAAAACTTGCTTTCCTCTTAGTAAATTCATTCTGACAGATAAGTTTCCTTTTTGTACCTATAGATTGATACGGAATCAATAGTAATCATTAAAATAAATGTGTAAATGCCAAATCATATAGATATATGCTTTTTTATTACTACATAAGTAAGTCGCCTACCAAAACCAATAACAACAACAACAATTACTGACAAGTAATTGTATTGAGTTTGTAAATTGTAATACATGTAATAGAATGCATTAAAGTAATATTTTCACTTTAGGTTTTTATATTGCGTTCGTAATTTGAAGCACTTACACAAATGTATTCACTTTAGGTTTTTATTCCTGTTAATTAAAAACCTTTGATTTCTATTGTAGACAAATGACAATGATCGGCATTCACCAAACCCGACAGCCACTCAGTGCTATACATGTTCTGTTGCCAGCAAAGTTCATAGTCCACCTAATCATCAAAAAGGTAGGTACTAACGGCCTAATTTATGTACAAAAAACGGTTATTTTTGGTTTTTAAGAAATGGGTACCCAGCTGTTTTTTTTACACACAAAGTATCAACTGTAGACTAGCATGACTAGTGGTAGGAGATAGAAATTGATAAACAAATAGTGCTTGAAAATAATATCCACATGTGATGGGAAACATATAACTATGACAACATCAAAGAACTAGCTTCATTATAAATGTTGAAACTATTAGGTACATTTGATATTATTGCCATTCTGAATAACTGTGGAATTGAAGTAGAAATTTCCTGTATCTCCTAAAAAAAAAACAAAAAAGGAAAAAAACGATTTTGATTCTGGTGTTTCCTGCACGACCAAGTTTAACCATAATAAATCTATGCTTCAGTGCTCTTGTGGGAGAAATAATTGCATCCTTCCATCAAAATAAAATGTACATGCAATTGTAAGGCTGTCAAGAGCTAATTAAAGATATTTTCTAACACTTCTAAGATTCTGCTTTCAAAAGAATAATGTGAATTGTATTGTGATTGAAATCAAGTGGTGTATATTGCAAAGAATGGTCTATTGTCAATTACTATAAGTACCTCTACTTTAATTTGAGACACTTAGGAAAAATAGATGACTCAATGGTCATGATGGTGGAGTATATCGCTAAAAATAATCAGATGTCCTAGATACAGCAATTGATTGTTTTGCATAATTAGCTGTAAATGATCCATAAATTCATTGAGGTCTGTAAAAAGTTAAGTATTATAAGGAAACAAAATGTTTTCTTCATGTTCTACTGGGCCACTTTTTGTTTTCTTGTTTTTGGACATTATTAGTGAGAGATTTTGTCTGTAAGCTGTTGTTTAATACATAAAGGAAAGTGAGAGCCTTATCATCTTACAGTTAAAGTGTTGCTGTTGATATTTTAGATATATCTTGAGTGAAATCTATATGTTATGACATTATACACAGTTACACACAGAATATTCCCTAAACTTTTCTCCCTATTATCTAATTAAAACCTTCTTGCCAATTCTGTGATTATTTGTTTGTTTATTTGTCTGTCAATGTGTTATAAAATCAACAAATTCACTGTTAGATAGCATGTACAAAAAAGTGTTACAAATGACGTGGGTGTGCAGATGAAGGCCAACAGTTATTACATAACTCCCTATAGCTACCCTGACATTGTACACTAACAGTTTGAGACTTTTCTGATAGTCAATGCTCAGAGTCAATGATATTAGTATTCTAAAGAAACTTTCTTTCATACTCAGATTACATAAAACATGACAAATTTGCATTACTAAAAAAGTAGCATTCAATATAAACTTACAAGTGAATGTATGTCAATACAAACAAATTGAAAATAATGAGCATATTATGATAACATCCTGTACATGTTTATAGGGTAAGAGAAAAGAAACAAGTTCTTTTGATGTAAAAGTCTGCCCTGAAAGCTCTTTTGCCAAACTTTTTACATCAATTGCATATATATTTTTTGGGTACTGAAATTGTTGTCATTAATCATAATCTAAATCTGAGAAATTGAAAATTTGATTCTTCTAACATGTCTAATGCATTTCCACTAGTGACATCTATTGTGCTGACATCTTTTTAACATTTTCATCCTGAAATTCCAAGAATTGCTTTGAAATTGACAATTAAAGATCGAACACAATTAATAAGGATATGGCATGGAATCCTGAACAGTATACGTAGATTCAACATTTCCTTCTCTGTACACCTAACACATTACATTTTCTTTTGGCCTGAAATAGGTTGATTTGGTTTTTGATTTGAATTCTACACAGTCAACAGTTTCTGTACAACCATTCCTTAAATATTACATAATTTTCATTGCTGTAATTTGTTGCATAGGAATGATTTCTAAACGGTTCTAAGATTAAAATCATAAATCAGTTTTGTAAATCTACTTAAAAACAAGAAGATACGCGACTCATTGTAATTGTTATTGCATGTATATGGTGCGTTTTTTAATTGAAATGTATGCAAACCATGCCAACAGTAAAGTAGAAAATCTCAATGCAGCAATTACAAAACCATTGTAAACGTTAAACAGGAAAACAGTTTATTTAAAAGTCAGCACTATGTTATATTTATAACCCAGTCATATGTAAGAAAGATAAGCGTCTTCAAATTTTCTTCATTAAAACAGTTTAAACAAACATGTAATTACATGTACATGATAACAGTACTGAACTATCTTTTAACTGCAGTAGACAATTATGGTGTTTATATTAAAGTTGGATATTCATGTTAGATTGTAAAAGATTTGACTATCCAATAGCTCTAGATCTGTATTGATAAGTCTAAGTAGTATTTGGTTTTGAAGAAGTTGAATATGTTATGATGAATGACTAGCTTGTGAATCTCAATCATATTCATTAACTCAGAAATCCAACTTCAAGAAGACATTTCTTTGAAGATTTTATTTGCAAATGATTTTTTACATTGCCTCATGATATCTGCATAGATGCCATACAGCAGGATGGACAGTGCTAGGGATGTTAAAAAAAATTTTAACGACATATTTCAAAGCATGTCCAGTACTTCTGCTAGGAAAACATTTTCTCATAAAATTAAATATAGTTGATGTTTTTTTTGTCAGGAAAAGGTTCATTATCCAAATGCTCCTAAATAAATAGGTTGTGTTAGAATGAAATAAAAACTTAGGAAATAATTTGATGATTAAATGTCACTTTACTGTTTTGTAGCTTTTATTACAAGCGTAGATGTGATAGATGTATTAAAACAAGAGAAGATACACAGGAGACATGACAGAAAACATGAATTTCGGATACAGGTTTGTGTGTTATTTAAGATACTTAAAAGTATTTCCCTCTTAAAAAATATATATACCCCTGCTCCAATGTGTGTCATGTCTGTCTGTCTGTCTGTCTGTAACACATTTGGTCATCAATCTTATCTTTATGTATAGGGTATCAAGATTCATCTTGGGGCTTCAGTGGTTAAGTGGTTTAAGTAGTTCATCATATCGTATCACTTGATTGCCAACACTGAGGTTGTGAGTTAACATATTGGTTCTGATCTTAATTGACTAGGATTGACAGTCTTCCTGTCAGAGTTCAGTAGTTTTATCTGGGGTTTCTGACTTCCTTCTATAATTTATTATGATTTATTACATCTGATTTAATTAACAAATAAGTACATGCTATATTTCAATGTACAGGCAGTGATAAAATGTTAGATTAATAAATTAAATAATACTTCGAAAGTAATAAAGACCATAGATTTTTTGGGTGGCACAGAATAACATATATTTGAATGTACATGTTGTGTTTTGAAATAAAAGGAAGTTTTATTCATATTGATAGTTAAATTTTGATAAGAGAACTTTTCTTCTGATATATTTATAATAAGATATGATTTAATCAAACAACGAACAAGTATAGTTATTGATTTTTGACACTGTAGAGTTGAGTTCTTTATGTATTTTCATTTTGAAAAGTTGTGTTTATATGACTTTTATTTTAAGAACAAGTTATGATTTATTTAACCCCATGTATGAAATATAGGATAAAATATTCTTAATATGAAACTAAAAAATGTTTCTGTTCTAGTTTACCAAATGAACTAGTTTTGCTTTCACTTCTGGAATGACTATATAGATTTCTTTTCTGGTTTTATAAAAACCCAATCATTGACAGTACATGTTATACCATTGTTGGTCTCCCTGTCTGTCTTTCCCTCCGTGCAAACACTAGGGAATGGTTTAATCATATTTCATAAAACTAGAATAGAATATTTGGTGAAAGCTTGCCTTGCGTGCAAACACTAGGGAATGGTTTAATCATATTTCCTAAAACTTGAATAGAATATTTGGTGAAAGCAAGCTATCTCCTTTTTGATGTTTACGAACTTTGAAAATGAACAAGACAGTCTGTGATATTGGTCATAAAACTTGACTGTGTTCTTGGAGGGGGATATTAGTCATAAAACTTGACTCTGTACTTAGAGGGGGATATTAGTCATAAAACTTGACTCTGTACTTGGAGGGGGATATTGGTCATAAAACTTGACTCTGTACTTGGAGGGGGATATTAGTCATAAAACTTGACTCTGTACTTGGAGGGGGATATTGGTCATAAAACTTGACTCTGTACTTGGAGGGGGATATTAGTAATAAAACTTGACTTTGTACTTGGAGGGGGATATTGGTCATAAAACTTGACTCTGTACTTGGAGGGGGATATTAGTGCTTGAAACTCAAGTGTTTTATAAACTGCAGGGCCTGGTTTATGAACAAAATTGAGTTTAAAATAGAGTTGAAAAGGGAAAAAAGCAACCTTGCCAACTTATATCTTATCTATAATTCAGTTCACAGTTAAAAAAATCCATCTTATATACTGAATGGCAAAGGTATAATTTACAGTTTAAAAAGAACAACATCTTATATACAGAATGACCAAACCATCTTATGTGCTGAATGGATGAAGCATAATTCCCAGTTTACTGAATGACAAAAGATCAACAGTTTTCTGAATTATTCATTAAACATGTAACATATCTAATTTTTATTATTTAACAGGTCTCTTGGTCTAATGGTGAAAAAACAGAAGTCAACAAAACATATCCAGAATTAAGAGAATTTCATCAAAAGGTATGAAACATTAATTTGGACATATCACGTCCAACAGTATGTGTTTCTGTAATAAGGGTCAAACTCATTGTTATGTGCTTACTAAAAGGAATAGCCAATTGGCTGGCAGCTCAATGTTATCAAGATGGGTAAAGTAAAGCATGTTTTTTTTTTTTTCGAAATGATTGATTTTTCTTTGGCTAGACATCAAGGGTTCAAAAATGTTATATTTGCCAGTCTAAGATGACTATCTCAGCATGAAAGAAACGATGCAAATACATCTCAGGCTGAAATAGAAAATAAAACAAAAGAAAAGAACATAGAGACTTAATTTATAGTGTACATGTATCTACATAAGTTCAACTCTATTATTGTCATTAAAGATACATGAAACTTTCTAAGATACTGAGGTGCCATTACAGAACCTGTCTTGTAAAAGTATATTATCTGTAAATAGGAATATTTAAAGTCCAATAGACAATACACGTAAGAGAAAAATCATAAGTTAAGCAACAAGTGCACATAATAAAGAAATCAACGAAAAACCAAGTCACAAAGAAACAGCGGGATAAACCACAGTGCTGTAAATAATCCCTTTTATCTGGTGCTGATCGCTCTAGGAAGGGTATTCCTTTATAAAGGGGATTGGCATTTTCAGGGTTCAAACTGGTTTTCTGTTTTACATTGAAAAAATGAAAAGATTTTTGCAAAGGACTGGATTCAACATGAAAAGTGTGTCACTGCAGGACTAAGAACCCTGTTTCTCATTTATTTTGTGTGGCCAACCAAACGTTTGACTGCATGTAATTTTCTGATTGAATCACATGTTATGTTTAACTTGTTTAGTTCTTTTGAAAAAAATGTTACATGTTATAGAATGTTATATTAAGTCTGGTGTGTATATTACAGGTGTATCAGCAGTTTCCTGATGATGAGAACATTAAACAAGATGGGGTGTCATTTTACTTAGGTTTGTATTCCTATATATATATACAACTCAGTATTGGTCTAAGCTAGTAAATAACACTACAGGGAGATAACTCTGTAAAAAAATCAGCTGAACTTAAAAAAATCCATAATCTTGAATTTTAAGTCTTGCATGACGTCACAAAATCCACATAATCAATGTATCCTCAATAAGAGATTAATCCAAGGTAAACATTTGGAGTATGAAAATAATTAACTATTTTGTTGAGTTAGATGATGATATATACAACTCAGATATTTTTTTGTTTATCTTATCAGGAAGTCCACAGAAAGATGATGGCCAAGATAAAGGACATCAGCAAGTAACTTCATTTGTAAGGTAAGAACTGATTGAAGTCCAAGAAACTTCATTTGTAAAGTGGGTCTCATTTTGGTCTAAGCGTGACACGGGATTGCCGATATTTTGTAAGTGGGACACGTGAAAGTTCAATTATTGTGTCGTGAAAACGGGAAATGAGGTCTAGCAGGACCCGGTAAATCACAAAAAAATGAGAATTGCTTACGTACATAGTGTAAGCGGGATACGGGAATCTGACAAAACAGTAAGCGGGATCTGTGATCGGAACCCCCCAATGAGACCCCCTGTAAAGATGAAGGTTGGTGGTTCTCTGCAGGCACTCTGGATAACAACAAAAACAGACAGCCAAAAAAAATTTCAATAGTGTTAATAGTGGTGTTGAAAACCAATAAATAAATCAATCAATCAATCATTTGTAAGGTGAGAATTGATTGATGCATTGAAGGTCACCAGTGTCATGACTCCTATTGACATGAATATTCAGCTGTGCATATAAAAAAGGGAACCTGGTATGATTGCCTAACTGTTACGGACAACTATCCATCAACAGTGGAAAGATGTGGATGTAAACAATTACATGGCACTGTAAAGCCTTCAACATTTAGCAAATCCGTTTCTTACAGTAGGCAACTGAAAATAGAACCTTATTACTGATAACTTTTATTATTACTTAAAGGACACCTAGCCCTTTTTTAATACGCTTGCAAGAGATACACAAGTAGATATTTTTATTATTTTAAGCAAAACATAGATTTCCTTGTAAATAATTGTGTACAATTTCAAATTTGTTAAGATTCATTTTGAAGGATTACCTGTTAAGGTTATTATGCTGCCTTTGTATCAGATTATCCCTGTTATTCCCTATTAAGATTTATGTTATTTGAACATGGACAAACTTTATGGATATCTGTATATTTAACAGGAGTTCAGTTCATGCAGTTAGTTTTAAAAATCATCGGCTACAGACAATATTTATGGCCCTGCTGTAGCAGAGGGAGCATTAAGTTTTACCCTTGTCTGTCTGTCTTCAGCTTCAGCTAAATGTAATGAAACTTATACACGATGCTTATTACCACAAAACACAGATAGAGTGAATTTTGGTGGCTTCACTTTTACAGTTCAAGAGTTATGCCCCTTTACAAAAGAAAAAAATGTTCAACCAAATGTTATGAAACTTATACACAATCTTATAAACACAAAACACAGATCAATTTTGGTGGTGTCATTTTTACCGTTCATGGGTTATGCCCTTTTACAAAAGAAAAAATTGCTGAATTTTTCGTTTCGTTCCCTAATTTAATAAGTTTGTTTTAAATGTATGTACAATGCTTATTATTGGTTGTATATCTTTGACAGTTCTTGAGTAATATTCCTTTATAATGTTAGATGCTAGCAAAATATTTGTTGATAAAAGACTTTTATTTCAATAAGTTGAAAAACAAACATGGATCTTCTCATGTGGCCTAAAAGAAATTTATACGTCTTCTAAATGAACTTTATAATAAGTTGATTCATATGTTGGCAGAGATTTTATCATATAGTTGGATTTACATGGGTGAAAAATGCATTTCAAAAATACTTTTCTGCAGAAAATTATATATTGCATAATTGAAATTGGTAGCTTTGAACAAAAATATTTAATAAACATTATGTAACAGTTGCTTATTTTCTTATTTGAAAATATCAATGAATATTATGTAATACCAATAGGCAATTTCATATAGTTCATTTAAATGTTTGAATAAAGAAAAATCATTCAAAAACGGAAATGAAAATAAATGAAATTTCTATCTTTGTGAAATAGCAGATCTTTTGACTCTGAAAGAAAATCCCAAAACCTGAAGTATGTAATAAAAGAGAACAGATTAATATTGAAACCTTTATACTTTATTGAACCTGAAAAAGGTGTTATACTGATAGCTGGTATTAAAATTAGACACTGAAGGTGGTTTTGAAATATTTTTAGATTTGTTCTGGTTGAAAGTTAATACATTGGTCTTGGAAAAATTAAAGAAAATGTCAGTTTGCTGCTACTTTTTATACGACCGCAAATTTTGAAAAAATTTTCGTCGTATATTGCTATCACGTTGGCGTCGGCGTCGTCGTCGTCGTCGTCGTCCGGCGTCCGAATACTTTTAGTTTTCGCACTCTAACTTTAGTAAAAGTGAATGGAAATCTATGAAATTTTAACACAAGGTTTATGACCACAAAAGGAAGGTTGGTATTGATTTTGGGAGTTTTGGTCCCAACATTTTAGGAATTAGGGGCCAAAAAGGGCCCAAATAAGCATTTTCTTGGTTTTCGCACTATAACTTTAGTTTAAGTTAATAGAAATCTATGAAATTTTGACACAAGGTTTATGACCACAAAAGAACGGTTGGGATTGATTTTGGGAGTTTTGGTCTCAACAGTTTAGGAATTAGGGGCCAAAAAAGGGCCCAAATAAGCATTATTCTTGGTTTTCGCACAATAACATTAGTTTAAGTAAATAGAAATCAATGAAATTTAAACACAATGTTAATGACTACAAAAGGAAGGTTGGTATTGATTTTGGGAGTTTAGGTCCCAACAGTTTAGGAATTAGGGGCCAAAAAGGGACCCAAATAAGCATTTTTCTTGGTTTTCGCACCATAACGTTAGTATAAGTAAATAGAAATCTATGAAATTTAAACACAAGGTTTATGACCATAAAAGAAAGGTTGGGTTTGATTTTGGGAGTTTTGGTCCCAACATAATAAGGGGCCCAAAGGGTCCAAAATTAAACTTTTGTTTGATTTCATCAAAATTGAATAATTGGGGTTCTTTGATATGCTGAATCTAACTGTCATGACTGTGTATGTAGATTCTTAACTTTTGGTCCCGTTTTCAAATTGGTCTACATTAAGGTCCAAAGGGTCCAAAATTAAACTTAGTTTGATTTTGACAAAAAATGAATCAGTTAGGTTCTTTGATATGCTGAATCTAAAAATGTACTTAGATTCTTGATTATTGGCCCAGTTTTCAAGTTGGTCCAAATCGGGGTCCAAAATTAAACTTTGTTTGATTTCATCAAAAATTGAATAAATGGGGTTCTTTGATATACCAAATCTAACTGTGTATGTAGATTCTTCATTTTTGGTCCTGTTTTCAAATTGTTCTACACTAAAGTCCAAAGGGTCCAAAATTAAACTTAGTCTGATTTTAACAAAAATTGAAATCTTGAAGTTCTTTGATATGCTGAATTCAAAAATGTACTTAGATTTTTTATTATGGGCCCAGTTTTCAAGTTGGTCCAAATCAGGATCTAAAATTATTATATTAAGTATTGTGCAATAGCAAGTCTTTTCAATTGCACAGTATTGCGCAATGGCAAGAAATATCTAATTGCACAATATTGTGAAATATCAAAAAAAAATTTAATTAGAGTTATCTTTCTTTGTCCAGAATAGTAAGCAAGAAATATCTAATTGCAAAATATTGTGCAATAGCAAGATTTTTTTTTAATTGGAGTTATCTTTCTTTGTCCAGAATCAACTTAAATCTTTGTTATATACAATATACAATGTATATTCACTTTTTACTACCAACTGATAAATTAAAATAATCTTTACCATTCAGTGATAACAAGCAGTTTTTTTACATCTTAATATTTTATGATGTATTTAAATGAGTAGTTATTGTTGCAAACTCCATTAGAAATTTTAATTGAGATTAGTTTTGGAATAAGGGAAAGGGGGATGTGATTAAAAAAATTGGGTTCAATTTTTCTCATTTGAAATTTCATAAATAAAAAAGAAAATTTCTTCAAACATTTTTTTGAGAGGATTAATATTCAACAGCATAGTGAATTGCTCTAAGAGGAACAAAAATTTTAAGTTCATTAGAACACATTCATTCTGTGTCAGAAACCTATGCTGTGTCAACTATTTAATCACAATCCAAATTTAGAGCTGAATCCAGCTTGAATGTTGTGTCCATACTTGCCCTAACCGTTCAGGGTTCAACCTCTGCGGTCGTATAAAGCTACGCCCTGCGGAGCATCTGGTTCTGTCTTAATCATAGTTATAAATCTATGTCTTGTTTGAGAGATTGAGTAATGAGTATGTTGGTATCTTATTTAAACATCAGTTGGTTTGAACTTTATTTGAACTTGTAAATGATTTAAACCGGTTTTACAAAGAAAGTAGTCTTCATTTGTTTTGTTAGAATTGCAGAAGGAGACTGCTTTCGTGCAGGTAACTGCAGAGAACATGTTAACTTATCATTTTACAAGGTGAATATTGTCAGCAGTCTTATTGTGCAAATACAACAGACAAACTTTGTTATCGTTGTTATCCTAATGCTAGCAAGTTAACACTGTAAAAAGGCTGATATTCACTTGTACACATTATATTGAAATTTTATTTGACATATTTATTCTTTTGTAGTTATTTGTCCAACTTACCAAAACATGTCAGGGAATCGGACCATTTCATACAGTTCTTTAAGGGAGACAACTTTCAGAATAACCCACCACTACCTGAACAATCAGCTTTACCTGACATTCCACCTGCTAATGAGGGTAGTACAGAAGGTAAATAAAGCAATTAGAATGTTCATCAATCTAATAAGAGTGCTGTTTCATACATCAGGATAGTCAAATTTGCATCTGAAAGATGCATTATAGCCATTGTATATTTTGTTGATTATCATTTTGCACTACTGTTTAGTAAAAAAAAAAAGAGGACTGAACAAAAATTATCTCTTTTTTTTCTTTTCTGTCTTATTTCTCTACACTTATGTTAGTTTTATTTCTGGCTGTTTAATTTTCTAACAAAAAGAACCTATTTAATGATTGTTTATCATTGATTTAAACATTTATTTCTTTTAAAAAAATACAAAGAATGTTATTACTGTTATTTGAAAGTACACATTAGGACATAGTGACATGATTAATGATCACAATATAAATTAATGTTGTGCCCAATCTTGTTTAGATATGGAATCAATGTGTACCACACCTTACACACCAACGCAGTCTTTCACTGTATACAACTCTAATTTTCCTCAAGGTAGGAAGATTTTACATTACTGTGGTGTGTGTCACTGCTTGACATTGTACAGCTTGTGTGTTTACCACATGCCTACAAGTGTATAGTTTTTATTCTCTTTCTAGGATTGTATATGCCATCTGAAAATTGTTTTCACAAATATTAATTGATATAGTATATGCTATCTTAGATCAGTATACTAATCACAATTCTTTAAATTGTTAAAGGAGTATCAGTGCATCATACTCTTAAGTTTAACAGATTGAGTGTTTTAGAACAAAAAGATAATGTAGGTTAACTTTGTTTTCTGACCTTTGTGTATTAAACTGCATTTATTTATAAACTGGTAAAATAAGTTTTCAACCACTTTTTCTAATTAAAAGACAAAAAAATTTTAAATATTTTTTCTTCATTTTTCATTTTCTTGCTGATAGAAAATGATAGATGGAGTTATTTTTTTTGCAGTTGACATTTAAATACAGTCTGGGATTAAACTTTTTTAACATGATAGATTTTCAAACCATAATTAAACTTGGACAGAAGTTTATCTTAAAGTTAAAGACACACATCTAAAGGAAAAAAATATTGTGTAAACTTTTTACGGTCATCATTACATTTGTACGCTGACAGCAGGCCAGACACAAGGTTCAGTAGAACCCTTTAAAAAATATATTTAAAAGGCACTCTTTAGTTCAGAGCAATAAAAAAAGTCAATGATTTAAAAGACTATAATTGCATTTATCCTCAGCATATTTATCAACATATTTGGGTTAGAAACCCATCACATTTGTTCCTTTTGCCACCTCGATATATAGATAGCATTCGACATGCTCTCAGTTTTATAATTATTAGTTCCAGGAAATTCTGTATTTTTGTTATTTTCCTTTTTGTCACACTCACACCTTTGGTAGAATAGATTCTGTTACATTATCTATATCTATATACATTATATATACAAAAATATAAACTTAAAAATAGCTATTTATATCCTAATAGGTAGTCATCAGTAGTATGAATTGAGTGATCTCTATACATTATCCTAATATGAACTGACATATGTTAGTTTAGAAGTGTGTTGTTAGATTGTAGAACTTTACCAGAATGAATATATATTGTCATGTTGCTATTTGCCTTACTGTTGGAGCTGGAAAACAGGCTGCATGATCTATCAGGGGACAGTTTCATCATAGTTAACTATTTACATATGTTTAACATAATTTTGCTTTGATTTAATTTTTTTCTGGTTTGAGGCAAAATCATATGTTTACTTTTATCATTGAAGTCCAGCATGAAGATGAAGAACAGCTATAACATCACTGTTCATTTAATTAATTTTATTAATTGCTTATTAGGATTTTTCTTATGCAAATCTGCTACATATCTTCTCTAGATAAACAATAACCATGATGACAGCTTTTCCATTAAAAGATCGCTGAGATTAAAATGACATTTTTAATTCAAAATTACAAGATTAAAGGATTGATGTTGACTGTGTTTATATTTTCATTTTAAACATGTACACGTATGTGCGCTTGATAAAATATTTGCTGGTTCCTTTGATAGAATTATTAAAAGATGTAAACCAGTCATCTGTTATTTTGTGACTTCCTGGATTTAACACACCTGTTTTCTCAACAATTATTTGCTGCATGATATTTTTTAACATTCCATGTATTATTTTTTATATGACCGCAAAAATCGAAAAAAAATTGGTCGTATATTGGTATCACGGTGGCGTCGTCTGAAGACATTTAGTTTTCGCACTCTAACTTTAGTAAAAGTAAATAGAAATCTATAAAATTTAAACACAAGGTTTATGACCACAAAAGGAAGGTTGGGATTGATTTTGGGTGTTATGGTTCAAACAGTTTAGGAATTAGGGGCCACAAACAGGTCCCAAATAAGCATTTTTCTTGTTTTTTGCAGAATAACTTTAGTATAAGTTAATAAAAATCTTTGAAATTTTAACATAAGGTTTATGACCACAAAAGGAAGGCTTGGATTGATTTTTGGAGTTTTGGTCCCAACGAATTAGGGGCCAAAAGGGTCCAAAATTAAACTCTGTTTGAATTCATCAAAAAATGAATTATTGGGGTTCTTTGATATGCCAAATCTAACCGTGTATTCAGATTCTTAATTTTTGGTCCTGTTTTGAAATTTCGATTTAAGGTCCAAAGGGTCCAAAATTAAACTTAGCTTGATTATAACAAAAATTGAATTCTTGGGGTACTTTGATATGCTGAATCTAAACATGGACTTAGATTTTTGATTATGGGCCCAGTTTTCAAGTTGGTCCAAATCAGGGTAAAAAATAATAGTATTTAGTATTGTGCAATAACAAGAAATTTTCAGTTGCAAAGTATTCCGCAATAGCAAGAAATCTTCAATTGCACAGTATTGTGCAATAGCAAGAAATATCTAATTGCACAATATTGTGCAATAGCAAGAAATTTGCAATTGCACAGTTTTGCGCAATAGCAAGAAATATTCAATTGCACAGTATTGTCCCATTTTCAAATTGGTCTATATTAACATGATTAAGGTCCAAAGGGTCATAAATTCAGAGTTCGCGAAAAGTGTCAGTCCTCAGGATTTTACCACCAAAATTTTGCATAGGACTGACACAATTTTAGTATTTTTCAATAGAATTAATAGTGAGGACCAGTAGATTTTCTTCAAGGACCACCAGGGGAAAAAAAGAT
The DNA here is from genome assembly GCF_963676685.1 of Mytilus edulis. Classification (NCBI taxonomy): domain Eukaryota; kingdom Metazoa; phylum Mollusca; class Bivalvia; order Mytilida; family Mytilidae; genus Mytilus; species Mytilus edulis. The sequence continues at coordinate 16,275,590 of NC_092348.1, read as the reverse complement.
TTCGTGAACTCTGTAAATTAAACTTTGTTTGATTTCATCAAAAATTGAATATATGGGGTTCTTCAATATGCTGAACCTAACCATGTATTTAGAATTTTAATATTTGGGCCCGGTTATCAAATTGGTCTCAAGGGTCTAAAATTGAACATTATTTGATTTCATCAAAAATTGAATTCTTGGGGTTCTATGATATGCTGAATCTAACCATGTATTTAGATTTTGGATATTGGACCATAATCGGTAAATGTCCAATTTAAATTTTTTTAAGTTTTTAAGTTTAAGTTCTTAGACCACATTTATTCTGTGTCAGAAACTTATGTTGTGTCAACTATTTAATCACAATCCAAATTCAGAGCTGTATCAAGCTTAAATGTTGTGTCCATACTTGCCCCAACTGTTCAGGGTTTCGACCTCTGCGGTTGTATAAAGCTGCACCCTGGGGAGCATCTGGTTATATTGTTCTGTTTTAACTAAACACTTTTGCAGACATCTTTCAGTGCTATACTTAATGTTTTTTTTTCATTAATTGATATTCATGGAGATACCATTTTGTGTGACATATGATTTTTGTCTATGCAAAATATCCTAAAGTAAGCATTGGCTAGCTGTGACACAGAAATTCAAATTTATTATACTAGATATGGATTAGATTCCACAATTACCAGATTTGAAATTGTAATAAGACACATTTTTATATATCAATACCTATTATATTATTATTTAAATGGAAAAAATATTACATGATGATTATCTTTTCTCTTTTCAGGAGATTCAGTGAATTGTATACCATCACCAATGACAGTACAACATGTACCTTATTATGGACCTATGTTTAGGTAGGTTACAACTCAGACCATTACTTCCCTCACTTATGGTTGGTTCAAGTTTGTGTATCGGCAGAAAGTGTTAAAGAAAAAATAGCTGCACTTTTGGAAGGAGAATTCCAAGCTAGGGCGAGGGCTATTTTGATATTGTTAAATTCGTCCACTATCTTTTTGATCAGTTTTCTGTAAACCAACTAATTTTCGTGAAAACTACAAAAATAATGCAAAAATAAATGGTTGTGAATATGTCATTGTATGTAATACTTGGATCTTTCCTTTACTAAGTTTATCAACCAAATTTGAAAATGATGAAATTAAATTGCTGCAAGGGTTAAACATGAATAAAAGTATCCACAACAATAATTTGGTTTACAATTTTTAGTAAACATTATTCAAAGTTAAAAAGTTAAATCAAATTGTAACATATTTATTATACCCCTCACCATAATAAATAAGCATATTGGTGTTTGAAGCCAGGAAAATTATAAACAGACTTTGCAGAGACCAATTTAAAGTTATTTTACTTATTGTGCTTTGATATTATTAAAATAAGAAGATGTGATATGATTGCCAATGACACAACTTTCTCTGTGCATGTTATAGTATATGGATATTATAAAAAAGGCCTTTAAATACTTAATTTCAACTGAATTAAGATAATAAGTGATATGACCTGACATTTTCGTCCTCCATTCAGGTCAAGACCTGCATTTTCGCTTTCAGTCATTGACAGGCATTAGAAGGATGCAAAATGAAAAAAAAAGAAACCCATGTTAGTTTTGATTTTTTTGAATTATAATTTTAGGCCTCCCTATCAATCTCCAGCGTCCTCTGGTCATGCTTCACCAAACAACAGTCGTGCCAACTCTCCTGGAGATACTGGCATGGATCAGATTACTGCTCTGGTCAATAAACTACAACTACAGAAATATAGAAGTGGTCTAGACAAGTTCACTATAGAACAGGTTAGTCAGACTATTGATAGGGTCTAGACAAGTTCACTATAGAACAGGTTAGTCAGACTATTGATAGGGTCTAGACAAGTTTACTATAGAACAGGTTAGTCAGACTATTGATAGGGTCTAGACAAGTTCACTATAGAACAGGTTAGTCAGACTATTGATAGGGTCTAGACAAGTTCACTATAGAACAGGTTAGTTAGGCTATTGATAAGATAAATTGAAAAATAAGGCATTATTATTCGTTGGATACCAATTTTCATGGATTTCAGATGAACCATGAATTCAAATGTTTAATGAATGACAAATTTTCTGTAGGCTTGCATGCATCATTCGATACAACCATAGAATTAACTATCAACAACAATTCAAGTTTTCCTTAAACCACAAAAGTTTGTATCCACGAAAAATGAATCCACTGTAAATAACATGTCCAGCAAACTAAATTTTATTCGCATGTATCATGTTAAAGGATATGGTCTTAACAAAATTGAAAACAAGAAAATGGTATACAAATTATTCCTAGCATCAGCGTGGAGTAGTGTCAATTTAGCAGTTGGAAACCGATAAAATTATCCACATAGGATATCATTACAATCCTCATATAGCAGTTGAATTTAAAAGAGGTTGAAGATTATTAGCCCTAGGTAATACACAAAAAATGTGATTTTTCTGCCCCAACTGTATCTGTGGCTGTAGCAGAGGGGGCATTAAGTTTTACCCTTGTCCATCTGTACGTACGTCCCAAAGTTGGTTTCTGTTCTTTACTTAAGTTTGCTTCAACCAAATGTTACGAAACTTATACACAATGCTTATTACCACAAAACACAGATCAAGTTTGAATTCAATTGCACAGTATTGTTTGGTTTATTTTGGTAAATGTCAAGTGTAGATAAAAGCATATTGCCAAGTATACATCTGCCTTTTAATCCCTTGTACTTTCACAGTTCTTGATAGATTGGGATAAAACATGTTCGGAAGGTTTATATCAACAAAATATCTGCATTTTTGCATCAATCAGGATAGAAGATATATATATTGGAAATTGTTTTGACTAATTGGCAGGTTATTTATAGCAATGCTGTTCTTTATTGTTTTCAGTTGACTGCTCTACCAATAGATATGATGGTCAAGGAATGTGGTATGAACATGGAAGAGGCTACCAGGATCTCTGCTGAGTTGGACGAGAGGTTAAGGTAGTTTAGCAGATAATACATTATCTTTATTATTCTCCCACGGGTGAAGTTGAAGGGGACTTGAGGTTTGCAATTTATTCGTCTGTCAGCATGTGTGGCTGTCTGTCCATCCATCAGTAAGGCAAATTAGTTGGGATAAGGTATAGTTATGAGAGGGTGGTAAAGGGTGGGTGCTTGCACGAAAAATCGTGAAATAAGACCTAATTTAACGTTGAACGTGAAATAGTTTCTGTAATGAAAGTTGCACGAAAAATAAATACTTTTATGTGAACCTTTTGTGACTGAGTCACTGTCTTCTTGTATATATTAGCTCTTTGTTTTACTTGATATTCCCGATTTAGTATACACATTTATGATATAATTGGTTTACGGCTTTTAAAAAAGTATTTCTTGACGATCCCTGCCAAGTGTTTGAACTTTATTTAAAAAATACTGAGCACGCAAAATAAGACTTTGAAAATCACGATGCATGTAAAATTAAATAAGCAGAACACGTTGAATGAGGCACCCGTCTTGCACGACTGAACGTCAAATAAAAAAGTAAAAACATGTTGAACGTGAAATAAAAAACGGCGATCACGTCTAGAAAATAACCCTTTACCACCCTCTTATGACATGAATCATTTATTTTAATTTTAAACGAATTTGAAGAAAATAGTATAGAAAACAATGTCGTTATGAATTAGTGCATTTATTTTGAATAACATTACAGAACAGACAGAGAGTGAACGAGGAAATTGTTTTTTGTAGCTATATAAAAAGTTTTACAATCTAGCAGGAAATGAAAACAATGAAGTATTCTGATTTAGATCATTTATTTTTATCATTCGTCTCTTTTTAACAAGTGAAAGCTATTTCCCCTGTTAATAAACATCATTGTAATATTATAATTCTATTGATGTTATGTACACAACTGCTTCCCAATGATTATTATCAAAATTGTTAAAACTGGTTAAAAAAAATGGCATTATATCACAAAAACATATTGAATTTGTGATTTTTTAATTGCTTATTGTCCTTATTTCTAGATATCATAATTGTGCTGAACGTGCATTGATGTAGCAGTCTGATTCATTACTATACATGAATATATATATATATAGAATCATATTCAAAACAGTGTGAATGTGGCCATTGATTGATGACCAAAATTATCCCATTGACTGGGACAGATTATGTGAACGTTTGTCTATAACTACCACTCACTGATCACTTACTTATTATAGAATTTAACTGTGGGGTCACCAAAGGTTCTTAACGCCTTTAATAATAAAATAAATAGAAAAACTAATCAGGAATAACCTTTATGTTTTGATTTATAATATTGATATAAATCAAAACAGCGTGTTATTCCTGATTAATTTTTCCAATTACTTTATTTAGGTGTTGATAACCTTTGGTGACCTCACAGTTTAAGTGTCTTTAACAAGTGCATAGTCAGTGGTCGTTACAGACAAACGTTCACCTAAATATGTCCCAGTCAATGTGATAATTTAGGTCGTCAATCAATGGCCACAGCCACACTGTTTTGAATATGATTCTATATATATATATACAAGTCTAAATTGAAAACTACATTCAAACCTATGATTGCGTTGGATAAAAACCGCAATTTTTATACGTGTGCATGTAAAACAAATTTCGTTGTAAAAAGGTCTAAAAACAGCACAAACAACATTTTCCAAAAGACCAAAAAAGTGAAAAAGTATATTTAAACAAAACGCATTTGACTAACAGGTCGAACAACTGATGTTCTTTAACCCTGCTGACTGTCATTGGCGATAGCCAAATTAAATTGATCACAAGATGTAACAAAATGGATCTTAATATAAATTTAATACTAAACAGAATTTTTTATGCCCCACCTACGATAGTAGAGGGGCATTATGTTTTCTGGTCTGCGCGTCCGTTCGTCCGTCCGTCTGTTCTTTCGTTCGTCCGTCTGTCCCGCTTCAGGTTAAAGTTTTTGATGAAGTTGAAGTCCAATCAACTTCAAACTTAGTACACATGTTCCTTATGATATGATCTTTCTAATTTTAAAGCCAAATTAAACTTTTGACCCCAATTTTACGGTCCACTGAACATAGAAAATGAAAGTGCATGTTTCAGGTTAAAGTTTTTGGTCAAGGTAGTTTTTGATGAAGTTGAAGTCCAATCAACTTGAAACTTAGTACACATGTTCCCTATGATATTATCTTTCTAATTTTAATGCCTAATTATATTTTTTATCCAATTTCGTGGTCCATTGAACATGGAAAATGATAGTGCGAGTGGGGCATCCGTGTACTTTAGACACAGTCTTGTTTTTTTATAAAAATATATATATATATATATAAAGTTCTGTCAAAACAAAGTGTGCCACTATTCATTGAATGCTGTATTTTGATTTTTTTTTTTAATTCTTTCAGAGAAAAACAACAACCAACTAGATTACCAAATGGAATAATGGAACCTTGTATTCCTGGACCAATGTCTCATTACCAAGCAATGTACATGCCCCCACCTCAAACTATTTATCCGATGATGCGTTTCCCGATTCCAAACAATGTAATAGCTACCAGAGATACCTCGTCATCAGAGAACTCTAGTCCCTCTCTTAGTCCTGTACCTCAGAAGAAACCTCCACAGAAAGGTACTGATAGCTCTTCAGAGGATAGTGAAAAAGGTAAGATTCGCAATCAGAACAGGAGTAAACTCTAGTCCCTCTCTTAGTCTTGTACCTCAGAAGAAACCTCCACAGGAAGGTGCTGATAGCTCATCAGATGATAGGGAAAAAGGTAAGATTCACAATCAGAACAGGAGTAAACTCTAGTCCCTCTCTTAGTCCTGTATCTCAGAAGACACCTCCACAGAAAGGTGCTGATAGCTCATCAGAGGATAGTGAAAAAGGTAAGATTCACAATCAGAACTGGAGTAAACTCTAGTCCCTCTCTTAGTCCTGTACCTCAGAAGAAACCTCCACAGAAAGGTGCTGATAGCTCATCAGATGATAGTGAAAAAGGTAAAGTTCACAATCAGGGTAAAAAGGTTCATTAAAATGGTATCCTGCAAGATTACTGTTCCTTGCGGTCCCAAAGCAAAAAAACTTTTCCTTTTTCCTTTAAATTGAAGCATAATAGAAAATGCCTTTTGAACTTGTACTTTTACATGTTTTAGTTTATTTGCAAAGAGAATAGTTAGGCCAAAAAAAATTATATGCCTGTTTACCGTTACTCGACCGTCCCTATTTTTGTGTGCCAACCCTATGTCATTTTATTCAAAAATGAAATCGAAAGTGAAAGTACAAAGCTGGAAACAATTACTTTCAGTTTAAAACAAAAGAGAAAGTTGCATGATCATCTGTGCGCTTTAATTTTAAAATCGCATACTCTATTTTAAAGCGTTTTTATGATCTAGATCTCAATGGCAGCTTGCACGGCCCAACAGGCTGTCAGAGGCAGCAAACATGGTCCCTTTAAAGATAAAAATTGATAGTTTTCTAGGATTCCCATTTCCTGTCACCCGTGGCAAGTTGATTAAGGTCAAGGGAAAGTGAAAATTCAAACCTTTGACTTTGTTGTCCGTGGGCAATTAAATTACAGAAACTTCCTATTCATGCAGATCAAACGGTCATTTAAACAATTGTTTTTATTTATTTATTTTAATAAAAGCAGGAACAAATATGAATATACTGTTCCCAGATCAAAGTCTCAAAGCAATATCTTTTTTGTTGGCATAAATCATGCAGGGTTTTTAAGTTAAGGGGAGAGAAACATGTGCAATGATCACAGTCATAACTATGCTTGCATGCTAAGCAAGGGAAATCCTTAATTTGAAGCATCTATCTGATCTAGATGCCAAAAGCTAATAACCGGAATGCAAAACGGTAAAAGATTTAAAATCCGGATTTCAAATTGTTGATTTTCTGCTTGTAATATTATCCCTTTTTTTTTGCCAATTCATTTGAATTACTGATGTTATGTCATAGTTAAACAAAATTCAAACTAAAATTAATATATTTCAAACTTATATAAATATATTCCATCAAATGTTTTGTATATCTAGATGAACATGACATTGAATTATCACATTCTAGTTGGTCAAACTATTTAATTTCAAAGGAAATAACAGAGCTCATAATTTTAAATTGAACAACATGTACATGTATAAACAAATAAACATGCAATAAAAGGAATAACAAAATTATGAAAACATTTTTGAAATAGTATAAATTTAGGGGAAAGTTCATTAAACTTGTGCAAAAGTGAATTTTTGACACCAACTTTCCCGTGGAAAGTTACAGGTGTATAAAAATCCTAGAACACTGGATCATCATACCAATGTGTTAGATCTGTACCATAGTAAACATGAACCTGCAAAATTTTAATAAGTAACAGTGACTTGCAAGACTGAAATTCAACAAGGTGACGGTTTTATTGTTGACAGGAACTTAAAGCTATTGAAGAGGCAATGTTTAAATATAAAAGAATTCTGACATCACCCTATTGACATAACACCAATCCTTGCAATTATATTTCAAACCAAGAATTTAACCTGTAAAAACAGGTGCATTTTTTAAAAATTTATAAATACTGCAGGTAAGTGTCAGTACTTGTAGAGGTTAGCCAAGTACTGACGTAGATAATTTTAGACTAACCTCTCACAATTAAATGTAAATACCACACAATTAATAATATGTATGGTCTGCAGGGGTGTCACAAAACCCCTACACTTAAATTTACAACATGTAGTAACATCACTCATCTCGCCAAAAAAATAAAACGAAAAAATGAAATAAAATGAAAATACCTACCTACCTACCCTATTTTTTTGAAGGATGTAACATTAAACAGACATGTATTTTTTTTTTTGGCTTATAAGTGTTAATTTATCATGGATTTTCCTGTATTGAAGATCAGACTTTCAAGCAATGTTCCATGAAGTTGGTATTGAGTATACACTTAATTGTATGTGTCTGTTGGTTTACCTTGCATTGAAAATTCAAAACAAGAGTTATGAACTTATGAACACTATCCTGCTGTCCCCAAAAAGAACACCAAAACATGAAGAGACCTTTCCAATCTAGTAATGAGCAGGCAATCATATTTTTAGACAAAACTATTTAAAAAAAAAGATTTAACAGTCGGAAGCAAGGTTAAATCTCAATCATATTTCCAAGGATTTAAAAAACAATGAAAGAGGGTTAAATTTCTGCACAGGATGAAAAACAGACACAAGAACCTGGAGTTGATTTTATACTGTTATGATGTTTCAATACAGTAGTTTCCTTCTTTTTGTGTGTAAACATTAATGTACCTTTATTTGTTTTGTAGGAAATAGAGTAGATTCTCCATTTCTGGATGGTAAGAAGGAAGTTCATAATCCTAGTCAGAACACAGAGGAAATGAATAGTGAAGCTCCTCTACAAGCTGTTCACCATGCCTTTGAGAATGTACATGGGCACAGCAGTAGTGGCAGTGGATACCAGTCAGATCCAACTCCAACACAAGGGCCTTTTGTGCGTGTAATAATTCCTAACAACTCTTATAAAGCTCAGCCTACTCATACTAATATGAGTTTTCCAAATAAGACATTAATCAGTATGCCAGACACTGTTGGTGGACGCCGTATCGGATATGCCTATCCCTACCAACGATGTGATAACCAAACTACAACTGTAGCATCAAATAGCAGCAGCAATGGTCCAGAACTGACCCGTAGGCCAGTAATGCCTGGTCAGATTCCAATGATCAGATCTCCAACAGTCAGTGGAAATGGCCGCAACTTAATGTGTTCTGTCACTGCATCAGCGACTCCTGTTATGGCAGCGAATCTTCAAAACAGTTTAAATGGCAATATTCGAAATAGTGGTTTGGCCCCATCAATATCAGATCCAGGTCTTTCACCTAATCAAGATTCACAAAACGGATCTGGAAATCAGAGTCCATTGCCAAATGGTAATCCTGTAACTTGTTCTGGACCTAATGGACACATCAGTCATGCCCAGTGTACTTCTTGTGGGTGTACCGGAAGCCATCAAGTTCCTTCATATCAAGTCCACTTACCAAATCATCATTACCTACAGAATCAAATGATGTTTCCACCTTTTATGAATGCAAATCCAAACGGGATAGTTCACCACCCATATTATCATCATCCACATTTCCAATATCCAATATCAAATGGAATACCTCCGAGTTACCTTCAAGCAATCAATCATCATCCATATCCAAATGTAGTCGGGGCTCAGTATGGCTGTTTTCCTCCAGTTGCGTTACAACGTCGGAACAGTGCAGGCTACAATGCTGGAAAGCCTCCGAGAACCACTTCTGCAACCTGTTCCAACTGTGGGTCGACTGATCATGTATCCTCCGAGTGTAAAGAAAGCTCCATGGAATCCATGTCAGGTAATTTGCCGTTTCATAACCTAGTGCATTCTGGGTAATATTTTCAAAAGTGTACACCAAAACATTGTGATTGGTTTAAAACGAGTTGAACAATTGAAATTCAGCCAATGACGTATTGTTATTTTCATTTTGGTGTATGAACAATGAGTTAACTCATAGTCCTTTAGATTCTGAAAAGGGAAATTAAAATCTGATCTTCTTCAGGTATCAATAGGGATATATCTAGTCCAAAGTTCCTGTAAAATCAAAAACATTAAGTAATCTAAATCTATCAATTCCAAGATTTCAGTATTGAGATAATGAAAATATAACTTATTATCATGATTATTAAACGACTAACCCTAACCCGAAATGTGAGATTCATCTGATTGCTTAAAATATTTAACACAAGGTTATAAATCAAGACAATCCATGGTATTGTACAAGATGTGATTGTTTTAATTTGAGAAGATTTGTCCAATACAACTTTCATTGTTATGATAATAAATGAATATAATATAGACTGCATTATATAATAACAACAATAGGTCTAAGCTCTTCAATTTGAAAATAGATAAAATATATAAAAATTAAAAAAATACAAAGTAACTGGTTTTTGTCCAGAACAGCCAGTATTGCTTCTATTTACATAATGATTTATGATAAATTATTTCATGTCATGTGATAATTTTTTATCAAATAGAATTGTTTATTATATATATATGTTGGGTAAAAAATAATAAATATTTACTTTGTATAATTATATAATGATAACAAATGTTTATCTTGTTTGATAGTAACTAATATTTACTTTATCTTTTTCAGCTTCTTTTCATTTAAAATATGATCCTAAATCAAATTCGGATTGACTAGCAAAGGAGAAAAACAACTACAGATCACCCAAGGCTAACATTTATCCTCAAAGAAGAAAACATTTTATGTATTTACCAAGAACATTTTCTCTCAGAAAGTGAATGTGGAGAGTGGTTTTATACCAGACTTTCTGGGATCTCTGTGATATCCCATTCTCCATATTTTAATCATGTGATTTGGTCATGTGACTGTTTTTAAATTGTGATTATTCTTACAAATCAGTGCGATAAATGACATATTTGTTAAATCATGTTTTGAGAGTGTATAGATGTAATTTTTGAATGAATCAGTTTTTACTAGTGTTTGAATCTTTGTTTAATCATGATTTTAATGATTTATGCCAGTGTAAATGATGATTATATTGTGAGGTGTAAATTATGTTGTGGTGTGAATATTTCTGCAGCTGAATGATTTAAGGAGTTTGATTGGTCAAGAAAAAAGTAATTGTCCTTGAACAGTGCCACTAATGAATGTTTTAATGCAGAACATTTTTTATAGCTGATATAACATAAGAAGGGATTTTTATTTAATAAAAGGGGCAGTTATTTCAGAACCCAGAAAAAAATCAAAAGACCTTGTTCCTATAACATGTTTAATATGCTAAAAAAGCAGTTAAGCCTATAAAAAAAGCAATTTATAAATTAGAAGTGATATAAGTCAGTATTTAATATTTGATTTTAAATCGTACATTCTGCTATAAGAGTACTTATAAGATTTGATAAAGTTCTAAATAGCTTTTTATTTAAATGTACTTAAATGTTAGGTATTGATTTAGTACTTAAATTAAGTATTTTGTTTTGATTAATAACTCTTCTGAGCTTAAACTTTCTATATAATCATAACTTGCAAAGTGTAGTATTGTTGCATAATTGAGTAAAGTTCTCCTATTATTTAAAGTGCACATGATAATTTATTAATCATTAGTATTATTGTAACATTTGAAATATGTCAAGACTTTTTTTTCCTTTTTTTTTTTTTTTTTTCTTTCTTTTTTTTTTTTTTTATCTTTTATCATTATTTTTTTATAAGATGTTTTCTTTGGCTGTGTTGCACAAACTGTGCTGAAGAGTTAATTTACAACAAATTTTTGTGGTTTTAATTTATTGATTTCAGTATTTTTACATGCTTCAGAGGAAAAAGCAAAGTATAGGCAAATGAACTTTTCAACTCGAGGTTAAGAATCATAAAATATCACATAGTTTATCTAATTATTCAGATATACTCTGAAGTCCCCATAAAAGCCTTGTTGATATTGGGGTTTTTCCTCCACTCAAATAATCCTAGGTTAGTGCAATTTGAAGTATAAGTGCTCTTTTTTGTTTTAAACATATAATCAGATTTTGTAATTGAATGGTAAGTGCTTTGTCATAAACTTTGTGATATTTTTGTGCCATGAATGATGTAATAACTCAGTGATAATTCTTCAAAATAGTCCTATACAAAAATTTATTTAACTAACATGTTATTTAGCATGATAGCAAAGGGGATGCCTTCCAGTTAAGCAATAGATTTAATTTATGAATAAAGAATTATTTTAGGCTTGAACAGCATATTTTCTTTTTATCACCAGAAGGAGGCAGCAACGAAAGAAATGGCTTTTTCTTCACTCATAAATAAGAATATTTGTAACTTTCAATAAGACCAGAAAAGGAACTTCTAGTTTTAAAGCAAAATAAGTGTGAATTTTTAGTAAAATGTGCATGTGAATACCTTGTTCTGTATATTTGAGTATGTATGTATGGTTTCCCATGTTAAATGTGATGCAAATACTGATAACATTGACCAGGGTTCTAGTCAGTTTAAGAATATGAATTTCGATCTCATTGTTAACATTTTAGATCTAAACTAAATTTTGAATTTCAGTTGATACTTGAAGTTGAAGGATTTCAGTTTCCTAGTATCGATACACAATTATTTTGAATCTTGTCTGAATTGGCTAAGGAATTTTGTTATTGGCTTTCATTTTGTTGTTTTAATTGTAAAAAAAAATGTACATTTGTAATAAAATCGAGATTTTTATTTACTTTTTTATCAAATTATTAATTTTCAACTGGATCTTGTCACATAACATTGCATTCAAGAGAAAAATTGTTAAAGTAGGAACATATGTTAAATAATATGCAAATGAGTTTATTCCTAATATTTATGTACAGGGGATTGCTCGATTCAAATTAAATAGGTATTTGTGTCCATAACTGAATTTTAATTTACCATTTAAAGTGAACAGGAGATAACTTTTTATATATGTAGTATTTTCAGTTTTATTCAGAATAGTCCATTTAACAGCCATCATCTAGAACTGTCCATAACATGACCATGAAGTTTTATGTAAATATAATGTTGATTTTTCCATGTCTTAAAATCCGTGATCTCATATTTTTATGGTGACATTTTAGATATTGTATCAAACATGTTTAATGTACATATATTTTAGTGCTTTTGTTTTTAAATGGATGAATAATGTGGTTACTCAATGTATTTGTTTATTGAGGCCTTAAAGTATAAAATACAATGTAGGGATTTTTTATCGGAAGTTTTGTCAGGTTGACCCCCCCTCCACCCCCCTCCCTCCCCCAAATGCAGTTATGATAAAGAAGGATAGCTATACAGCATGTTGTAGACATTAAATTAAATGACTAAATGTTCTAAACTTCTATGTATATTCTAAATAAATTGATGTCCCTGTTTACCTGTTACATGTCTTCAAGCCATCCTCAAGGGAACATCCAGCCCATCTTCAAGAGACCAGCTGATTATGGACTGATCATGTCAGGATTTGGTTTAAACCTTTTGTAATGAAAAAGATGAGTTGAATAATTAGATTATAGCCTCCCAGCCCATTTCTATGACAGTTAGTCAGTTCTAGATAACTGTTGCCAGTATCATTTTGTATTTATACATATTACACTATTTTTTTATACACTACAATTAAGTTAGTTACAGTACATATTGTTGCCAATTAATGGCTTAACACATTAGAATTAATTTATTTTCACCAAAAAAAATGATAATGTTCCATCGAGCCTGATGTTTTTTTAAAACCTTGATAATTCTTTGTAAATAAATATTGAAAATTATTCTTGCACTGTTCAGTATTGATTTTTGATGACAAAGCATTGTTAAACAGACGTTTATATGCATTAGCAAAATGACTTGGTGAAATCCTTATTTATGTATAAAGATAGTAATTCAAAGTGTCATCAAATGGTTTATATGCATTTTTTAAAGCCTTATAATATTTTTGTTACCCAAGTTAATATTGTGAGTTTTATATATGTCCTGTCAGATAATTTTTAAGGAGAATCATAAAAAGATAGCATTGTCTCCCCTCCATAGAAGATTGTAATTGCATTCCTATAAGGTGTTTCCTGACCTTGATCTGAAAAGCATGATTTATTGTTTAACAAGATCTTTATGTTGGGTTATTTTTTTACATCACTAATAATTTTTGCCAAGTTTTAAAATCCATTTGTCTATTGGTGGTCTCCTGACTAATACTGATTTAGTCAAATATTCATTTGTGGCTTGAACACTTCAAAATGAACGTTTAAATAAGTTTTGATATCTTGTACCCCTTATGTGTCCCCTTAAAAGTATGATATGTGGAGTTTGGTCTTTACATTAAAGACCTTCATGAATATTCATCATAATAAGTGACTTTGGTAAGACATTTCTTTGTTACAACTTTCGTTTTAATTTGTCATTAATCTAGATTCTATTTATCAATCACATTGAACAAGAAAATAAATATTCACGAGGTACATGCATAATGTTAATTTTGCCACATAAAATTATTTTTTAATCTTAATATTCATAATGAGAGATATTTTACAGCATGGTGCAGTTTAAAATTTTATGGATTGAATTCTTCTGGTTTTATTTATGTTTTTGAATATTTATAGTTCTTTTAATGTCCATGCATATGTTGAATGTCTTCAAAAATCCATGTAATGATAAAAATAACGAATATATTTTAACTAAAAATTATTAAAAAACTAAAAAAAACCTCAAATTGTTTATTTAGAAAACAATTTGATTGACAGAATATTGATACATACATGAAACCTTTATGTTTTGTGTTTGCATACATGCATATCTTCTTATATTCTAGTCCTATGAGCTTACTTGCAAATACTGGTAATCAAGGTGCTAATAAAGTGTATTTACGTTCAAATTGCAGTTAAATTTGGGTGGCTTAATGTCGTGGGAAGGTTGTTTGAAATTTTGTTGTTGAAAATGTGCAACTTGGGCAGTGATGTTTTTTTGATTTGGTGGGTATACTTGCTGAGCATTTATATATATTTTTTGTAAGCAACTTTCTAGAGATAATGGGACATAGGGGATATTATTTTCTTTAATGTTCATATTTTGATAATGTAGTGCCATCAATTTTATAACATTTATTTTACTGAAAAGTGATGCAAAAATTGGGACAAGAACTAATTTAGTTCTATATTATATTCATAATCACCTAATGGTTTTCAAAATGTGATTAAAAGTAAGTGTTGAGAAATGGTCTTGAAATTTATATTTCCACTTTTTTAATGTCATGATTTGCTTGGAGGAAACCTCTTAGAAATTGTGAAATATTTGTGTCAAATACCTAGAAATTGCATTTTAAAATGCTAATAGTGTTCAGAAATAAATGGCAATTTTGTGTATTCAACGATTGTAGCATATAAAATACAAGATGAAATTATTAATCTGAAATTGTTAGCATCTGTGCAGTATTTTTTAGCATACTTGTTTTCTGAAGTTGTATTCTTTTGGTTAAGATTGTGAAAATATTATCTGTAATTTAAACAACTTGCAGTAATTCTGATGCATTATCTAGATTGCTTTTCATAATAAACTCCTGGACTAGAGAATTTACTGCGTTTAGTCAGTTTAAAAAAAAAATAATTAGGAGAATAAGACAAACCTTGTAATCCATCACCCCTGTATCATATCAATACACATTATTTGTTGTGTTTTTACTTATCATGTGCAAGTTAGCAGCAAACTTAAGATACAGACTTTAAAGACTTGTAAACTATATTTAAGACAATTAAAATTTAGAATTAAATATTTTGATACCATTTCTTTTTAGATTTCACGAAAATCATTAAATGGTCTTTACAAAACAAAATGAAAATGATGTGTTGTGTGCATACTTAAATAAAGCTAGCTGAAATCAGGATATGGTTGCAGATACTTTTTTTCATACCAAGAATAGTCATAGATTAGAATATAGGTATAAGTTTTTTAAGCTTTTTTTCTGAAAACATAATATGACTGGTTGCAATAACATGTCTGTACATAATCATTTATAAAACAGGTTTTGTATATGTATATGAAAAATGTATCAACAATCTTGGTTGTATGATTTTAATGATTTTTTAAAAGGGAAGTTGTTTAGATATTGTATTTACTGGGATATGATTACATGTCCTTTATAATACTGAAATGTGATATTACAGGCAGTTAAAATTATATAAAAATATCAAAAAGATTTATGGGGAAGGCTTGAAAAGTTATATTTGATGAAAAATTAGAATTGAAATGTGACATGTGGTAGAAAAAGGAATGAATGTGTATTGTTTGAACAATATCATTGGAAAACTATTACAGACACATTCAGGACTATAGAAAAAGGAAAGAAAAAGTGTAGCATAAGGAGATGCACGCATTTTCAAATATTTTGTTTAGTTTTATACCGCTGTTACACACCATTTACTTCTTCACAAAAAAGTCTTAAAAGTGGTAGTGTTTGGAATGTAAAATAAATATTGTATACTTAATTTAATGCACATTTGAATTTTATCCATATTTTATATTTTGAGCATTCCTGATAATGGTTATAACAGAAACCTTGAGCTAAGGGCAAACATTCGTATTGATTTTGATCATTGAGTGAATGATAACAAAAAGGGGAGGGCAAATCAGTAGGAAATTTCAAAGTTGTATTTCACATCACATGAAATTTACTTTTTGTTTTGACTGCCAGTAATATCAAATGCTTACCCCATTGTTTTAATTTATTATAATGCATTGCTCAAATATTGGCTGATTGTACATTGGATAGTTGTGTTAATTATAAAACGCCTGTTTGACCAGTCATTCTTCATTTTTAAGAATATCAGTATGTATGTATTTTATGCATAAAAACCAATTCATGTAAAAAAAAAAGATAAAAAATAAAGAATTAAATAAAAACTGTGTTTTGTCTCGCCTTGACAGAGTCAAAAAGCGAGACATAGGTATGCTGTTTCCGGCGGCGATCGCAGTGTCAACAATGTATTAGTTTGTGGTTAGGTCTAGTTCATGGTGAACCACCAGTGGTAGGTCAATGATATTTGGTATGCAGTTGTATTAGCATTGGCACATCTCATTACCATGGAGATTATTTTGCCCGGCCCCCTCAGTCAAGGTCTATTGACTTTGAAACTTTTCATAGTTTACATGTATTAGTTTGTGATTAGGTCAATTTATGGGCAACCACTAGTGGTAGGTCAATGATATTTGGTATGCAGTTGTATAAGCATTGACATATCTCATTTCCATGGAGATTATTTGGCGCCGCCCCTTTAGTCATGGTCTATAGACTTTGAAAATTTTGCCAAGTTAACATGTATTAGTTTGTGGTTAGGTCAGTTCAAGGGGGACCATTAGTGGTAGGCCAATGTTAATTGGTGTTCAGTTGTATAAGCATTAGCACATCTCATTTCCATGGAGAATATTTGGCCCCATCCCCTCAGTCATGGTCTAATGACTTTGAATCGTTTGCTTAGTTTACATGTATTAGTTTGTGATTATATCAGTTTAAGATGAACTGCTAATGTTAAATCAATGATATTTGGTATGCAAATATATTGGCATTTGAAATTATCGTTTCCATGGAGATTATATAGCACCACCCCTGATCATGGTTCATTTACTTTGAATCTTTTACAGTTTACAAGTTAAATGTTTGTGTTTAGGTTAGTTTAAAGGTAATAACTTATAATAAGTCAATGGTATTTGGTATGCAGTTGTATTAGCATTGGCACATCTCATTCCATGGAGATTGTTTAGCCATGTACCTTCAGTCCTGATTTCATCGACTTTGAATATTTGCATTACTTACATGTGAAAGTATTGCTATTTTAATTTCAACATTTGCATCATATCAAAATTACAAAAAGGCGAGACATATCTCTGTGATAACAGTTTATTATATATTGAGTAAAATACAACTAACTTCTGTTTATCTTGAACTAAGACAAGCAGAAAATATCAAGGATTAGATACAGCTATATCTTCAATTTTCCCCTGATCATTTTATAAGTGATTGCTCTGTTTAACATGTTTGACATGTCTCCTTCAAAGCAAATATGATTATTTTGCTGTGTTCGTATGATCACAAATTTTGCAAGCATTTATTGGCAGACTATAAGAAACATTTGGTTTTGATAAACCCTACAATTATAAATGAAAAGAAATTTTCAGAGGTCTAGAGGATGTTAAAAAAAGAAATATTTAGCAAAAAGTAAAATACCAAAAGTACCGAACTGCATGGAAATTTAAATTGGAAAGTCCCTTATCAAATGGCAAAAATCAAAAGTGCAAACAAATCAAACGAAAAAACAACTAAACACCCCTCTTATTCACAACATATTTACACAGTTAAAAACATTGAATAAGTGAAAAACCTTGTTAATACCATACTGGACAATATTTATAATGTTGAATAAAGGCAACAGATGTATACTGCTGTTCAAAAGTAATAAATCGATTGAGAGAAAACAAATCAGGGTTTCAAACTAAAACCGAATGAAACACACGAAGCTATAAGAGGAAATCAACGGAATAACAGAAATACAGAAGTGCAACAAAAATACACACCAATGTGACATACATAGAAACAAATATTGGATGCATGCATCAACTTGCAGAAGAATAGAAACATCATCTATGAAAGGAAATTTAAGCAGGGAATATGAATAAAGATTCAGAGATCGAGAGGATGCAGCAATTCCGATAGAAATTGATCATTTAATCTACCAATTATTTCATTTAATCATGGATTCTTTTATATTCGTCGACTAAGGACTGTATTTTTTTCAAGTCTTTTTCATCTTGACATACATTTAATTGTTATTGTCTGATTGACTGCTTTGAATTTTTGTAGGAATAACCTTTAAATTCATATTTCAAATCAACATTTGTTCCTTGATTTAAGTTGATATATACGAGGCAAATATCTGCCGACTCTTAATAAATGTGTGTACATTAAACCAAACAAGAAAAGTCAATGTAAATACATGTTAAAACAACTTTCAGAAATTAAAATTGGAATTTAAAAATAGCTACCGTTTCACATTTGAATGAATGTCCTTTTCATATTTAAATTACTGTAACTAAAATTTATTATTTCTTGTTAATCAAGTAAAAGAAAAAAATACAACACCAAATATGAGCTGAGAACTGTTTTTAATGATAATGATGATACCATTTATTAAAAGAATTAGCTAATTGATCGGTTTTGTTCACTTCCTGTTTTGATATTTGAACTACTTCCTTATCATAAATGAGTCATCTGTTCCTTTAATGGAATTTTACAAGTAACAAAACAGGTAAGAACATTACGCTGCCTGTAAAAAAGAGTACAACAACAAAATACCAAACTTCGAGGAAAATTCAAAACGGAAAGTCCAAAATCAAAAGGAAAAATCAAAAGCTCAAACACATCAAACGAATTGATAACAACTTTCCCATTTCTGAGTTGGTACAGACATTTTCGTATATGGAAAATGGTTGGATTATTCGATTTTGTTATTGGCATATCAAAATTTCATATTTCTCTGACCGAGTCTGTAAATATTCCGTAATTGATTATACGTGGTACCGAAGACTTTAGTTATACGTACACTTGATTGTCCATTCTATTCTTTTCAATCATTTCATTTTCATGTTTAGCTTCTGATAACCATTTAGTAACTTAAAATGTTTTAGATTTGACATGGATCGTATATCATAAAATAGTATCAAATCATTATCTTTTCTACACTTTACTTTAATTTTTTGATTTTTTAACCCTGTAGGCTAACATTGTCCATGTGAAATTTTAAAATTGTTTGTATAAGCATTGAACGACCAAAATATGTGACGTATAAAATTTTCTGACGTCAAACACGCGAATCAATGAATGTGTTTGTAGATAGATGTTTTTGCGTTCTATTAAATTGTTCCTTTAAAAATTGTTACACGGTGATGACTGCTGTACCCATATTCTAACTATTTTATTTATTATGTCTGTTTAGTTCACGCATCATTGTAAATATAACGGAATTTGACGAGGCTGTCAACAAAGAGAGAGGTTTAGCGCTATTAAACCAGATTTAATCCACCATTTTCTGCGTTTGAAAATGCCTGTACCAAGTCAGGAATTTGACAGTTCTTGTCCATTCGTTTTTGGTGTGTTTTGTCATTTGATTTTGCCATGTGATTATGGACTTTCCGATTAGAGTTCAGTATTTTTGTGACATGCATAAACGTTTGGAGATGTTGAATGCATGAACAAACAATCGAAATTTTCATGGGAACCGACGGACCTTTTTTTTTAACAACGTGTTTCTTTATTGATCTTTATTCAAGACATACAGTATTTTAATGTGAAAAATTAAAAAGAAACTAGTATCATACTTTTTTAAACTATAAACTAAATTATGCAAATTTTGGTAACTAGCTTGACCGCATCCATCTCATTGAACTTGAAATTAAGGATACAATAGATACAAGTTAAGTCTGCCGCATATCTTCACCTGCATTTGGAAAATGGCTACGAAGGTTGGTTGACAACAATACCTTGCGACAAAAGGGATTATTTCAGCGTCCCTATAGTGAACGTTTCATTTCTAGCAGCGCCAGTATATGTAGTATACACCCCCAGTTATTACAGAGTTTGCATTTAAATAATGAAAACGAATATGTTTTGATTGTCGTAACCACAATTCGGTCATCAGCAGGATCTGCACACCCTTCCAAAGCTCCTTAGACTATCCAGTTTTTGGTTGGGATTTTTGTTGCTCTTTCTTTAGTTTTTTGTGTTGTGTTTTGTGTATTGTTGTTTGTACATCGGTCGTTGGTTTTTTTTTGCCATTTTGGGTTGCATTGTCAACTTGTTTTTGACATGAGTTTGCTTGTACCTTTAGTATCTTTACGTATCTTTACGTGACAATTCGAATTAAGGTATAAACTAGTAATGAAAAACTGAATTGTGGCGACGACAAATAGAATACATTCATGACCATCTTTGACACACAATCTGTATAGGCAATAACGCAATGGCGGTGCTGATAAATCTTTGGTGTCGATATCTTCGTAAATTCATAAGTTCATAAGCTTCTTTTGTATAAGCAATTTCCCTCAATCATGACAATATTATGCGAAACATAAGCTCTAGAATATCGTATTATCTTGGAGTTATATGCCGCATATAAAGGAGTTACCATTACGATTATAAATAATATTGAAAATTCACAATAAAAAAATCAGTTTAGTTCTGAATCAAACTTTTTATTATAAGGTCAGGACAGCCGTATTTGTGAAATGAATTAAAAGTTTCAATTAAAAAATCGACACAATACAGGATAATAGATTTAAAAGAGTGACGAAAGATACCAAAGGGACATTCAAACTCATAGATCGCAAACTGAATTTATCCAATGAGACATTTTTTTGTCCAAGAATTAAGATACCCTTACCAAAACTAACTAATACTCAGTATAAAAAAAATCAATCTAATACTGGGAGAGATTGTCTAATTTTCATAGAAGTATAAAATTACAATTTAGCAACATTTTAACAAATAATAAAACAAATTTCATCGATATTAATTCACCTCAATAGCAGACTAATGAAGGTTATCACAACAGTATAATTATTAATCTATATAAATAAGACCTGGATAATCGTACATAATATCAACTATTCTATTTTTCATGATAGCTTTATCTTCTATATGTATTTTTTTATGACGATGAAATATTATCTTTGCAGACCTTCATCAGCTACTTTTTATATGGCTTAAATTTTTGTATATGCCGGTGAGCAATGGATTGGACTAAATCATTATCGATGTTCGTAAAAGAAGGCAATTACGAAAAAGTTAAACAATTGTTAGAAAGAGTACACGTTGATAAATTGGAAGTGTCCAGCGAATATCCTTTAGTCATGGCAATTGACAACAACGACGTTGATATGGTCCAGCTCCTAATAGACCCTAAATTACATATTGACACTAAAAACTTTCAAATTGATCCAGTTATTCATGCTACCCGAAATTCAGCTGTAAATGTGGATGTGCTGGAAGCATTAATTCATACAGATCTTGATATCAATGCTAAAGATTCGCATGGCATGAATGCTTTACATATGGCAGCACAGTTTAATTTTGAAAAAAAGCTGGAGGTTCTATTACAGAGTCAGCGTTTGGGTACAAACGAAGTGGACCATTCTGGTAGGAATGCACTACATCATTTGATTGAAACAACATGCTTTGACAATATGGATCAGTTTAAAAGATGTGCCATGCTACTAATTGAGAGAGATGTTAACATTAATGCACAAGACCAAATGGGGGAGACGCCTCTTCATAAAGTTTTCCAAAATTACTGTAATCTTATCCCAGAAATTCTGGCATTCTTGCTTCAAAATGGAAAGGATATTAATCATGAACTGAAAGACAACGATGGATTTACAGTTTTCCATATTATGGTTTCAAACACAAACGAAAGCATAAAGGAACAGACAAACTTTGCCGATATAATTGAAACCAAGGATAAAATGATTAGAGACTACTTGATTGGTAGATTAACTGCGGTTGAGCCTGTTGTATTGGTTCGTCTTTTAAACGAACTAAATAACAATGGCAATTCTGCATTCGAAACTTATGCAGATGGCGAACAATTTACAATGGAAACCATTAATAGCATGATCGAGAGAGGGGCTGATGTAAATAACAAGGATAGTCTTGGCATCACTCCACTCGCGAAAGCTGCTCTCAGAGAACGCGACGAACTTGTTGACGTCTTTTTAAGAGCAGGCGCAGATGTGAACATAACAGACATCTTTGGGCAAACTGTTTTGTTTAGAGTACGAACCATACACTCATTTAAAAGCCTTTGTGAATATGGCGTACAACTTAACGTGAAAGATAAGTTTGGTCGTTCTCCTCTAACAAACAACTGTTTGTATACTCCATTAGAATTTCCACCTATGGGAATGACGTTGCAATCTAGTTTATCAATACATCCCCCATTGGCAACACTTTTTCTTGATCACGGAGTAGATGTAAATGTTGTAGACAGATATGGATCCTCACTGTTGCATTATGGGGCGTGGCATTCGGATCTCAATATGATAAAAGTTTTGCTTGAAAACGGCGCAAGGAAAGATCTAGTCGACCAACATGGATACACACCATATGATCTTGCCATTCATCATGGTAACTGTGACGTATTCCAACTGTTAGAAAATGATCATAATCATGGCGTTAATATAGCTACTACAGAAAAACGAAAAATATATGAGAAGAGCGCTATCTATGTTCGGTCTATGATTAATCATCAGAATGCAAACAATATGCAGGAAACATTGAGAAGTGTTGGAATAGATGATAATGCTGAAGATTTATTACAATTGTTGATGTCGTCACCAAAAACAGGCTTTACCGATAATTTAAGTGATACATCGAAAATAAAGTCTGATGTCCATGAACTCATGACCAGAATCGCTAATGTTATTGGTGAAATGGATAGTCGATTTCAATGCACTATTTTCCCAACCGGAAGTTCAGCGGAATGTACTCAAATAGGGGATCCAGTCGAAATGGATTTTGTTTTCTGTTTATCATACTTTAACAGCCAATGCGAGGTTATTCAAACAGATGATCTTCTAGAAACTGGATTTGCAATTTTGAAATTAAAAAATTACCACAAAAGTCACGATTTGGTATCGTTTGTGGATCAAAGCGATGTATTACAGTCAGACATTGTTCGCGAGAGATTTCAAGATCTAACAACCAGTGCAGTGAATAGGGCGGACATTTGGTCTTCCAAGGACATTTATTTCGACGGACTTCTAGGATTTCCAGACGACAAACCAATAATCAATCTCAGAATTCAGTGGTATGGAGCGTTGGCTAAATGCGTCAGCATAAGCATCGATATTGTTCCTGCAATTCATAAACCAAACTGGATTCCACGAGATATCGATTATAGTTTTATGGAGCTGCTTACTCCGAAGGTAAAGGAGGCAGGATTCTTTCTATTGTTTCATTTACCTCATACAACCACGTCTTTGAAGTCATGTTATGTTAGGATATCGAGTGCTCCAGCTGAAATTCAGATTATCAGTATGATGCCAGACTTGTTAAGAGAGAGTTTTTCTCTTTCTAAGATTTTAAAAAGTTGGCACTTTTGTCCACTTGTTCAATTTAGTGATGACGAAAATGACAGTTCTACTGACACAGAATCTTTTGAGGACGAAAATAATGATGACGACGATGATTCCGATAAAAGTGGTAAGTTAAAAACTACAACAAAGACCACTAAACAGCTACAACCCTGTATAATCTCCCAAATGGGTGAAGATCAAATTGGCGATGGTGAAAAATCTTCAGATAATTCTACCAACAGTGAAAATTTACTAGAAATTCAGAAAGCAGCTGGATGGATAGTAGCTCTTGATGAAACACATGTTATCAGAAAAATATTTTTACCAAAGGAAAACAAAGCTGAGCCTATGGAAAAATTTATCGGAAAATATGCTAAAGAACCCTTTACTGAAATGACTGTTGATAATAATATTGACAGTCGCACGTTGTTTGTATCGAAAGAGGACCAACCTTCAACAAGCAGGAGAAATGTTGATTGTAACGAACAAATCACAAATATAGCAGAACATTTGAGTAAAAACACAGCTTTTACAGCTTGCACGAGTTCAGAAAATTGCGAACAGCAAGTTTACAGCAATATAAGCAACACAGAGAACACAGAGAACACGTTAGAATCACGAGAAACAAAAGAAAATGGTGTCTTAAAATCTGATAGCATGTCATTGCAAATGATAGAAAGAAGCAATGATGCTCGGAGTGATTATGACGTTCATTCAATAGATTTCGAATACGAAGAAGAAAGTTCAAGAAAGGGTGAAAATTGTTCAGAATCGGAAATTTCACAAGATGAAAGTTCAACGACGTTTGACGATGATTTTGTTGGAGGAGATGTTGTTCAAGCAAAGGACGAAATTTCAAGCTATATGTTGAAAAACTGTTTGTTTTATACAATCGTACTAATTCGACAAAATAATTTGAAGGACTTGAGTCACATTAAAGTCACAACAATGATATATGACACCCTTTTGAAAGCAGCAAAGTCAAAGCAATTGCCATCATACTGTATGCCATATATTGATATTTTCTCCTATGTTGATACACATATTCGCGAAGTGTCTTCAAGTAAAGCAGAAAGAGAACTTCAAAAACATTGTGCAAGAATTGAAACATTTTGTAAGGTTATTCTTGGAATTCTCTGTCAAAGACAACAAAGTTCTAATTAGTTCCTCTTTGCTTGTTTTCATATATTTCAAAGTAAAGTAAGATTTTTGTTTCAAGTGTAACGTATAGTCTTTGTGGAATGAACTAGGTACAAATGTAAAAAATTCTGAATCTTTGGATACTTTTAAATGTCGGTTGAAAACATTGTATTTCGAAAATTATTTTGAACTTTTCTGACTTTTTTCTTGTGTATCACAGTGTATATTTTCAATTTTTGGTATAGTACATACATATTGTATTTTTGTATAGTATTTTTGTATTTTATATGTCATTTATGTACAACGCCATTGAATACATATTGTATATGTAGAAATAGGCGTTTAATTAAGTTTTCATGTTTCATGTTTCATTATAGTCTTTACATATTAGTGTCAGGGTACCCAACTTGCACATATTTTCATTTTTGTATATTTAAGAAAAATAAATAGTTTCCTTTCTGGATGTATTTGTAGCTGATTAATAATTTCTATATAGTTCCAGAAATTTGATTTTTTAAAACCATAACGTTCCATGCTATTTTATGAGGAGTATTTAATTTGCACATATCCGACAACAAAAGACGAATAACAGATTTGTTTTTTCCGAAGATTTGAAAAAATCTGACGTTAATCCATGCTCATTGTGTATTTTGTTAGAAATAGTTACCAGTGACGTATTTTGATAACTACTTTTTTCTTCTAAATTTCGATTTTTGTTTTTAACATTATTAATTTGCTACTAGTACTTCATTCATTGAAGTAAGAGTATGGATTAGAGAATTGCAGTTTTGAATTTTCCTCGGAGTTTAGTATTTTTGTGAGTTTACTTTTTGATTTATAATGTGACCACTGTATGTGTATCTTAAGGATTTTAATCTGTTTAAAAGACGTGCATAATAAAATGATTAAAATACGAATTTTTATTCTCTAAGAAAACTAAGACTATTTACCGGATTTTTAATAACCTGAGAAACACGACGGGTGCCGCATGTGGAGCAAGATCTGCTTACCGTTCCGGAGCACCTGAGATCACCCCAAGATTTTGGTGGGGTTCGTATTGCTTAGTCTTTAGTTTTCTATGGTGTGTCTTCTGTACTAGTCTGTTTGTCGTTTCCGTTTTTAACCATGGCGTTGTCAGTTTATTTTCGATTTATGAGTTTGACTGTCCCTTTGTTATTTTTCGCCCCTCTTTTGTAAGATTTCCGTCACTTTTGTTTTGCATAATTGACTTAAACTGGGTAGTAAGTACAATTTGGGGGGTGTTATGGCGTTATACGTCAAAAGAAAACTCTCCATAGAATACAAGAGAAGTGTAATACCTCAACCAAAACGCCAGTCAACCACAGGCACTTGTCTCTGAAATTTGTTTTCCCTACATACCTTTATATCAAGGTATATAGGGGAAAACAATCACAGACAATTTAGGGGGAACACTTACATTCAGAGACAAGATCCTATGTAGTCAACACAATGAAGTATGTCATTGTGTATACAGTCGAATTAATTATAATTGAATAAACAAACCATCAGCTTCTGCACAAAAAAAAAAATGTTTTTCTAAGCCGTATTCTATGTGTTACTCTACTGGCGACAGTCAGCACCATCGTTCGTTGCACCCCCTTTTATTTATTGTAAAATATATTTTTCCAGCTATGATTCAATACAATGCAAGCTTTTGATTGAAGATACTGGTATCAACTATCGATAAGATAACTTCGTGGTTCAAACGATTGAGCAAAAATAATATATGACAACATGCAAATACCATTTTTTGCACTTTTTATGCAATCTCTTTCTATCAGTGATGCTCAAGGTTAAAAAAAAGAAGAAGTAAAATCACAAAAATACTGAACTCCGAGGAAAATTCAAATCAGAAAGTACCTAATTAACGACAAAATCAAAAGCTCAAACAATTCAAACGAATGGCGAACAATTGTCATATTCATGACTTGAAACAGACATTTTCGTTTGTAGAAAATAGTGAAATAAACCTGGTTTTAAAGCGTTAAACCTCTCACTTGTATGACAGTCGCATCAAATCCCATTATATTGACAACGATGTGTGAACAAAACAAAATAATCACCTTACGGCTTCCAACAGTGAACAAAAACCATACCATGTAGCAAGCTATCAATTGCCCTTACGCACAAAATGTAAAATAATTCAAGCGGAAAAAATCAACAACGACCTGATTGGTGTGAATATTGATCAAGTTGTAAGCAATTGTTCATAGAACCGGACATTTTTTCAAATGTCCATAAAGAATCGTTTTACAAATAAACAGTTGTATACAGCTGTTCAAAAGTTATAAATCGATTGAGAGAAAACTATTCCGGGTTACAAACTAAAACCGAGGAAAACACATCAATTATAAGAGGAAATCAACATTGAAGTGCAACGAAAAACAAACGACAATGCAATATACATAAAAACGAACTATTAGAAAACAACTGCCATATTCCTGACTTGGTATAGGATATTTTAAGAAAAAATCGTGGGTTGAATCTGGTTTTGTGGCAACCGAAACTTAGCGCTTTATGGCAGGATGGCAATGTTTTAAATACTCCGCTTAAATGACAGTATTACATGACGGGAATACAGTACAAATAAATGCAAGAACAACAAAGACAGAGAAATACATAAATAAATAACATAATAGACTACATTTCGAAATGTTAACTACAGAATATTAAACAACAAACACTGTGTAAAACAAATAAATAGTTGCTTTATTTTAAAATCATACAAATACAAAATAGAATCACAACTACAAACGATAAGACACAAAACAATATCTGATCAGAATTATGAATAAAACGTCGTGAGTGAATACATGAACGCTGGATAGACAAATACCGAGACACGTCTTATAGCAATGCGAATTCACACTCAGCAAAACAGTCATATTCGGGAATAGGTCACGTTCGGTACCTTAAGAACCAGACAACGTTAATGGTTAACCACAATCTTAGATGTGAAAAACATGTCCTTATCTAGTTTAGACACAGACACATCATATGGATCAACCCATTCGTGATGGTGTTGATAAAATTAACGGAGTTTCGTTGTTAATCTTATCTCCTCTTTGTTGGTGAAGTTTCTGCGAAAGGAGCACACTCCTGTATACTATTAAGTTCGTATATTATAGTGTGAACATGCACGAACATATATCAACTAAGATATGTAATTACCATACGATTGGGCAGTGAGTATGTTACTGCTGATAAATGGGAAATTGATAATTTAGAAGTTGAAACCGTCCCTTTTGTCATAGATTTTAGTGTGAAGTCGTCCATCTGTGTCAATTTGGATGAAGAGATCACGGTATGAAAGCAGTCCTTCTAGTATCAATAGTATACTTAATTTCAAATTCATTGGGATTAATGAGATGTGAGTATTGGCTGAAATATTGGTAATTCAGTGATAGAACATCATCAATATATCTAAAAGGAAATTCAAAGAATTTTGCAAGGTGCTTTTTCTTTTTGTCTTTTAGAAGGCTCTGAATGAATTTTGCTTAATACGAGTACAAAAGCAAATCGGTCAGTAGGGGTGCACAATTAGTACATTGAAATACCGAATGTCTATTACAATATAATTCCTTCAAACTCAACACATATATTGTCGATCAAAAAGTCCAGCATTTTGATAACTTCATCTGCGGTATATTTTCTGGTAGAATCATTTTGGTTTATCACAAAATAAGAATTATAATAAACCAAAACAAGACAGTTGTATCTACGATTCCCATTTTTAAGAAAAAGCTTTGCTCGATGAGAATCAGATGTTGAAGTCTGTCTTTCAATTGATCATTAATACATTTTTTTTCTCTAAATATGATCGGACCGTCGATCAACATAATTTAATTTTGTCATTTATATACAAACCTATGGAATATGATATCAATAAAATGATAATCAGTTGTCGAAATAAAACGATAACAAAATTCTGCTAGTACTTGAAATTTAGGAATCACTGGTTTAGGTTTTGGAATATATAAACGCGGTAGTTCATCCCATAAGCTCATTTAGGTAATAATATTATATTTGGACCTTTTTTCCATAAAAACTAGGAGATTTGATATGATTGCCAGTGAGACAACTATCCATCACAGCTCAAATTAAGTGGATGTATGCAATTATAGGCAATCGTAAGGCCTTCAACAATGAGAATATTTCATACTTTATTTTTACCCCCCCCCCCCCCCCCCAATTTGTATCTAAATCCTCAATGAATGTATATAGATTTAAATAAGAGTACAACTATTTTCTCCAAACATGTTGTATTATTTTGTGGTTGATTCCCGGGGGTTCATCATAAATGCAAATCATTTAAGGTGCACCGACATTTTTTGAGATGTCAAAGTTTGTACATTTAACCAAAAAGTACATGTTGAACACGAGTAGAGATGTTTAACAATGCGGAAAATCGAAACAATTTACAATAATTTACAAAATCTAATTACAAATGTTTCTTACATTGGGAAGTTTTTTAACTTCATGTTTTGCATTTCATATTATGAGGGTGGGGACTAGGGATGAGGGTGTCTATATTATATAATTGTGGCCATTCATTTATATTTCTATATATTATATTTGTGGCCAATCATTCATTGTTCTAGATATCTCCCCCCCCCCCCCAAATTATTCTCCATTTCAAGTTTTTCTACCTCATCTAGACCCTTATAAGGTTTGGAATGCATATATAATATACTATAATATGCCAAATTCAACCCCGCTTTATCTACATGCTTTTTTTTGTTTTATCAATTATTTACTAAATATGACATGTGCAAAAAGTTATTATCACACTATAAATATTAACATGAGAAAACGAAAAAGTGATAAGCTAGGACAGCTAGCTACTAATTTTAGAATTTTTACGTTGAACAATGAGTCCCATTTTACAACAGATTTATCTTACATTTACATTTTGTCATCCATAACAAATCATAACATTGTAAAATATTTAATCACTTTTGTAACTGATTGATAAAAGATAACATGTTGAAGATTTCCGGAAAACATCGATTTAACCTTGAACCGTCATTTACGACATGTAAGGAAAAATCGAAATAAGGTAATTCGTCATAAACTGCCACGCGTCCACGTAAGTACACATGTAAAATTATATAAACTACTTTAACAGACTTTTTATTTGCTCTATTGATTCATGTATATATAGGTAAAAAGTGTCAACAGTGTTTGACAGATAAAATCATTGTCAACAAGCTGCTTAAAAAAAGGGGGAGGGGTGTTGAGTGTTAATCTACCGTATTTGGAAAGCACGCCTTCGTTTCTACCAATATAGTGTTATGTACATATAAAAAAGAAGATGTGGTATGATTGCCAATTAGACAACTCTCCATAAGTGACCAAATGACGAAGAAATTAACAACTATAAGTCGCCGTACGTACAGCCTTCAACAATGATACCGCATAGTGAGCTATAAACATGATAAAAGGCCCCGAAATGTAAATTGACCCACACAATTCCTCTTTATATTGTGTTATAATTTCTTTAATGGTGATCAGCGCCGATCGAGCCATTTCAAAAAAAGCACCATCATGATGAAACGTTTTATAATACATAATTAAAAAGAAAAAGAAAAAAAAATTGTTTCGCGGCGGGCTAGAATCTATTACAAAAAAAAAAATTCAACACTTGAGATCACCAACTGCATTGACTTATACCACTTTTAAATGAGCCCTTTATACGTTTGAAAGATTAACCTGTAGACCATATAGTGCAATTGATAAATACTTGTTTGTTTAAAATATAACGTATCTGAAAATGAAATTTCTTTTTTTAGTCTTGCTTTTTACTTTTCACTTTTCATTCCTAACCCTTCCCTGCCCCAAAAATTCACTTGAATTGTAAGCCTTTCTAGTGATAACTAATAATTGTTTCATAAATACTATGCTTTAAAGCACAATTCTTTTAAATATATTATACACGTACCTTACTGTTTTCAGTATGAAGTTTTAAAATTGACATCGGATTTCATAGAAATCTTTTTGCACGATTTAAACAAGGAATATAACACAATAACATGTAGAAAACCATTCACAAAACCCTTTAATCCATAGTCCCCTACTTCCACTTTTCTTCCCCTTAAACTCATACGAAAATCGTTCAATTCTTTTTCCATGAATATTCCTATTTGTATCCCTCACTTCCCCTGGTGTCCCGCACCCTGACTCTCGCTTTCTTCCCCTTTGCCTTTCGCTTTCCGCTCCTCATTTTGATGCCCCCTCCCCCTGTCCAGCCATTCTTGGTAAGCCCTCTTTAATACTTTTTTTAAATGACATCCGTATTAAATTTAACATAACTTTAACAGCTGCGTTAAAATGATAACAATAATTTAAAATTAAGTCTTCGTTTATTTCGCAGGAGTTTGTTAGCGATTTCTGATTTTTGTCCAGCCTTCGACTTAAAGCGATACATATCGAGCGTACATTCCGTCATCGGCGTCGTTGTCGTTGTCTGCGGCTTCCATAAATATTCACTTTATGGTTAAAGTTTTTGAAATTCTAATAACTTTCTTAAATTTTCCTGGATTTTTACTAAACTTGGACAGAAGCTTGTTTCTGATCATAAGATAGTACCCAGAAGTAAATTAAAAAAAAAATATATACATATAAAATAAATCGAAAACGATCCACTAATGTTTTGTACAAATGGCCCCTCCCACGCCTTCTCCATTTTGTTTACAAATTGAAAAGCCACACGGTATATTAAAAACATTTTGTTCTGCTTCTTGTATTTTGATCATATTATTTTATTTATTGTGTCTGTTTAGTTAACGCATCCATGTTCATATAACGGAATTTGATGAGACTGTCATCAAAGTGAGAGGGCTAGCGCTATAAAACTCGGTTAAATCCACCATTTTCTACATTTGAAAATGCCTGTACCAAGTCAGGAATATGACAGGTCTTGTCCATTCGTTTTTGATGCGTTTTGTTATTTGATTTTGCCATGCGATTATGGACTTTCCGAATTGATTTTCCTCTAAGTTCAGTATTTTTGTGATTTTACTTTTGACTGAAATTTATTGGCGGTATTTTCCATTTGCCACGAATGTTGCTGGTGTAGTGTGACAACTACTGATCACTATATTTTGTACCTGTTTATCCATATTTTACTTATAATATAAATGGACAGAGTTTTTTTCATTTAACATTACATACAATCTGCAGTTCCTAAAGTTTTTAGAACATTTATTAGATTCATAAACTATTCCGGAATTTTACCAAACTTGGACAGGAGATTCTTACAATTAAAAGATACGGTATCGAGAGGAATATTTATATTGCCTTTTTTCCTCCTTTATGTTGAGTTTGCGATTAACAGCAAAAGTAGGCGAGACACTGGGTTCCACGGAACCCTTAAGTAAGTTAAGAATTTTTATGCATTTTGCCATTCATTTTCGTGTTCACACGTATTTACAGCCTATATAAACATTCTGTAATAGTTCATACAATTATTATTTCATCTGAACAAGTTATTTCCCTTGTAAAGGACACAAAATCTCATTGACGACGAAGACCTCACAGAAAGGGCAAATGTATCGATCTATACGTATTATGTTATCTCTAAGTTTTTTTTTTCAAATCACGTAAATTAATCAAATCTTACCCGTAGTACATTTAAAAGTTTTGATATCAATAATTTTTATTTCATTTGCGATCATTCATTTAACAATTAACACGGGGATGAAAGTATAAAGATAATTGATAGTAAATATGTCGATAGATATTAATTTTGAACATATGATATTATCATTTTAAATTATAATTTTTTTTATATATTTTTTTTTCAAATATTATATATATAATTATTTGACAATCGCCAATGACAGTCAGCAGGGTTAAAGAACATCAGTTGTTCTACCTGTGAGTCAAATGCGTTTTGTTTAAATATACTTTTTCACTTTTTTGTTGTTTGTGCTGTATTTAGACCCTTCTACAACGAAATTTGTTTTACATGCACGCGTATAAAAAATGCGGTTTTTATCCAACGCAATCATAGGTTTGAACGTAGTTTTCAATTTAAATTTGTTTTTATATATATATATTCAGTGCTCCTGAGAAATACAATAATCGTGTAAGGCATTCATGTAACTTAATTGTGAATATTGCAGAGTGAATATCATTCGTAAGAGCAGATGCAAATAGAAACGAAAAAAGAGAAATCAACGTATCTGATAAAACAATTCCGCCAAAAAAAAAGAGAAAGCAAAGTATCTGATAGAACAATTCCGCAAAAAAAAAAAGAAAGCAAAGTATCTGATAGAACAATTCCGCAAAAAAGAAAAAGAAAACAAAATATCCGATAGAAATATTCCGCGCAAAAAAAGAGAAAGCAAAGTATCTGATAGAACAATTCCGCAAAAAAAAGAAAAAAAAGAAAGCAAAGTATCTGATAGAAATATTCCGCGCAAAAAAATAGAAAGCAAAGTATCTGATAGAACAATTCTGCAAAAAAAAGAGAAAGCAAAGTATCTGATAGAACAATTCTGCAAAAAAAAAAGAGAAAGCAAAGTATCTGATAGAACAATTCCGCAAAAAAAAAAAAGAAGAGAAAATCAGTTAACATTTACAGAATTCAGTTTCAAATATTTAGCACGTACCGATGTAAAATGTGAACCTTTAAAATTCGAATTTGTTTCATTTGAAAATATATTAGTATGATTTATCTGTTTTTACCTGCAAAATAAATGCACTCGAATGTAATCAAAGGCAGCACGCAAAAGTTATGTTGCTACGTGCTTTACATGTAATAGTGATGCGTGCAAATGTAATTCGCCGAATATCACAAATTCTATAAAGCAGGAACAAATACGCTGTTATCTTCATATTTCTCAGGTGTGGAATTTTTAGATTGCAGTGGTATTATACTTCTTATTGATTCATTTTTATCACTACCTGTATATTAATTTGTCTCAGAAATAGTAAACATTTCAAATCTTTCAACATTACAATCGATTAAACTTAGTTCTGTTTTAAAAAGTTCTTTTACATTTACTCGAAGTTTTAGCACAACTTTTTCTTACAATCGTAACACATTTAACTTAATAAGTTTTTAGGCAAAAATTATTAAAAAATAAATTTACATTTTTTTTTGCATTTCAAGAGTTTTGCTTTGATTTTTTTCTGATATTTTATGTATATAGGTAATTGTTTTTCTATTTTAAGATTCAAGATATTGAAAAAAACAATGCCTGCATAAAGAAGTTATTCATTTAAATAAAAATGAACTGCTCACAACACCAAGATGAACAATTGCGCCTCTTTTGTAAAGAATGTGAAGATATCATATGTGTTCAGTGTTTGTTAGAGAATCATCAACAGCATAAGGTCAAAGGATTATTTGAATCACAAGACATTATTAGGAACAAGGTGAATTATTGGTGCTCAGATAATAAATTAGCAACTCAACATGATCTTGCAGAAACTAAAAAGCAGTTAGAAGAAGCGAATGAAAAAAATGTTCAAGACGAGGCAAAAGTAGAACATGATATCCACAGATGTGAAATGCGGTGGAAGAACAAGATTGAGATAGAAGCTAAGGATCTATTGAAGACTTCAAAGGAAGTATTTGAGGTAAGCAGGAATCAGATTCATAGCCTTGTGGATGAGGTTAAGTTTTGTGAAAATGAAATGGAAAATCCTGCATCAGAGGATTCACTTATAAGGTTATACTGTAGCTTGAAAAAATGTTCTATTAACAAAGAATGTTTAAAGTCAAAATATAACAAGGACGCACCATTATTAATACAGCTGAATGCGCCGTCTGGTGACAGATTATTAGGTTGTATTGGAGAAGATTGTGGTACGAGAAAGACGTATGATATATCTACACAAACATACAATATTCATGAGCTTTTATCAGACGACAACACTATGGCGGAAGTAGATAAGAAAGGTCTCGTGACATTGATTCCTCTTGCAGATCTGGTAGTTCCGGTCACGAAAATTATCCCAGTTAACAGATCTGACGCATGGCTTATTTCAGATAGGAAATTATTCCGTCTTGACTTCTCTGGAATACAGATGGCAGTTTATTCTGAAGAAGCGGACGACATTGCTGTTCTGAATAATGGAGATTTGTTAGTCCTTAATAGAACAAAAAGCTTTATTAATCAAATTGACGCAAGAGGTAATGTGACGCCTTTCACAAGTACAGATCCGTACATGCCGTTATGTATGGATTACGCGAAGTCAGACAACTCTGTTTTCATATGGATGAGTAATAAGGATTCAAGACAAATGACAGTCTTTGAGTCCAACGGAATAAAAAAGAAATCATTCACGCTGGCAAATAGTAAAAGTGAGAGTTCTTGCATGTCGGTGCACTCGAGTAACAATTTTAGCATAATATATGACGTAGAACAAACCACTGGAATACGGAACTATGTTTATTCCTATAGCCTCGAACCAAAAAATGCATATACCTTCTCTGGTAAATCTGGCC
Source organism: Mytilus edulis (assembly GCF_963676685.1). Classification (NCBI taxonomy): domain Eukaryota; kingdom Metazoa; phylum Mollusca; class Bivalvia; order Mytilida; family Mytilidae; genus Mytilus; species Mytilus edulis. The sequence continues at coordinate 16,240,337 of NC_092348.1, read as the reverse complement.
AAAGCCCGTACTTACAATACGTCTGCAAAGGACTTTGCTACGATAACGACGGCAACATATTAGCAAGCGATATGCAGTTTAATGCAATATATCAATTGGATGGAAAGTTACAGTTTCGAAAAATTCTCATTGATAAAAAGGATGGTCTTAGTTCACCAGCAGCCATTGCATATAGAGAGGGTCAATTATGGATTGCTGATTCTAAATGTTTAAGAATTTATGACTACCAAACTCTAAAGTGATGTACGTGTTTGATTGGCATTGTTTGTGTTTATGAGACATTAAATTAAAAAAAAATCCTTGCATATTAATGATTTGTAAATAACAACAACTATACATTATATTATTCGCTAACTTATACCATTAGTTTAATAATGTCATTCGGGACATGCGAGGTACATTTTCATATGGAATGGTAAACTATAAGCACAAGTTTGCGTATGCATTAAAATATACATTGAACAAGCTTTTGTTTATTAAAATGATGCTGGTCTGTAAAATAAATGTCGTTTGGCTTTTTGTCTCGTTGGGTCACTATCTAATTTGCGTATAATGTACATGTTTTTCGATTTTTTTTTGAAAAGCAACGCAAAGGAAAGGTTTGGAATATCCCCTTTTAAATTGCCAACGCTTTCTAAATATTCTCAAACATTTTGGAATAAACACCTGTGGACAAAATAGTTTACTGCCTAAATTATCTTTGTCATATTTTTTTTTCGATCTATGGGTTTGACTCTAGTATCTTTCTGCGTTTCGCCTCTCTGTGTTACGATTCATACCGAGAGAACCATGTTATAGATAACTTTTTATTTACTCTTCGGAGGGAATCATGATTGAATTGTTTGATATTTTCTGTTATCCAAACGTCCAACGGCGAATATTTCAAGCATGTTTAGGGCGAGAACATTCACATTAACCATAACATAATAGGCAAGTCCTGCAAAGTATAAGCAAACCTGGACTAAGGACGGCGAAAAGTTAGCGATGCAACTGGTCAACTACGGACACCAAAAAGTTGTAGCAATGGTTCTTAAACGGACAGAGAGCGTGGTAATAACATAATTGGGTTTCAATTAAAAGATTGTCTATGTTATAGTGACTAACAAGATTGTGTGAGGTAGACGAAATTGACTTTAAAACGATCGTATTGACTTTTGATGTGCATAAATAGGCAGATCGGACAAAGTTAGACTTTATTTACTTACTTCTTAAGATTGGGATTAATTGTTATCATCATATTCCAATGAGACGGAAAAATGCGTTTTTTGGTTATGATAAATAATGATTTTACCTGCCGTAGTCGTGCGTAAAATATATTTCGGCATTTCTGTTAAGAAACTGACTTGTTTAAAGGAACAAAACGTCTTATTTGTAAACTTTCTCTTTTATCTCCACAATAGGCTTTTAAAGAATAATCTTTAAACTGTATATTCCGAAAATTTTGTGAAAATAGAAGAAGTGGCAATTTTTACCTTTCATACCTTAACTTTCATTGATAAAACATAGTATTGACTCGTCCAGTGTCTAGTTTGAAGGTCATTTTAGTTACCTATAGCCGGGTGAAATGGCTATTCGACTATATATAAATCAAGAAGGAAGATTCGCTCCTTAAACTTTTATTTCAGCAGTCCGGCAAGACCGAACAACAAACTCCAAACTAAATGTAATGTAACATACAAACAATAACAATATATATAAGCACAATCAATTAAAGGATTAACTTGAGCAGATTAACAGATGACAAATTAGAAATAACAATAGATTACAAGAGTAATTAGTGTCCGACACGAATTTGTAAATTGTAGTCCAAACTGTCACAGAGAATACATAATGAAATAAATAGAGTAAATGCATTTAAGACTTTTGTCCAAGATTATGACATATAATCCGTGTAAAACACTTATGCCTAAATTTACGACAAAGTCTAGAATATTAAATAAATACAAAACCTAAATATACATTGAATTACTAAAATATTGTTTAAAAACTAATTTCATTGCACTGTCCAAATAGTCCGGTCATATATTCCCGCGGCCTCGGAAGACACGTCCCGGGTCTTAATATTATATTCAACTGAAATTGTTCCTAAAGTTTCTTCTGTGATTGTAGCGTCCTCTGTAATAGTCTAGTCAAAATAGCATTTGACCTCAAAAAAATTGCAACAGAATTTGTTTTGGTATTTTTCGATTCAAAATGGCTTTCTTTGTAACATACCAAAAGTCTACCAAGATATCTGAGTGGAAACATGTATTTTTTTGGGTGAAAATAGCAAAATTTGTCAAAAATAGCGAAAAACTGGGAAAAGCTTGGTTAACATTCATTTTTGATGATAATTATTTCAAATCAAAAGTTTTAGAACAGTTTATACAGTGTTTATGAAATAAAATAACAAAAAAATAGTTTTTTTTTTTATAAACATGAAATTTTAGGTGAAAACATCCAAATTTTGTTGGAATTTGAGATTCACGTAGTGTGAATTGATTACCAAAACAGACAGGAAAATATAAAAAATGGTAATAGAAGTTCATTTTATTCTTTAAAAAAGACCGAAACCTTTATTTTAATCATTCGTAAACTTTACAGCAATTCCTTCTTGGGTAAATGATGATTTTGAGTAAAATATAGTAAAATCAATCAAAAATCGTTAAAAACTGGAAAAACACCAATTTGGAGTTTTAACTGTTTTTGAATCACTCCAAAATAGAAAAAACGGAAATCTTAATATAGTTATAATCAGATCAAACAAAATTCATTGTAAAACAATAGTAAAATAACTGTTTTTGGTGAAAAAAGCTAAATTTGTCAAAAAATCGTCAAAAAGTGGAAAAAAATACAATTTATATTTTTCAGAAACCATTTTTTCAACAGACACATCATTTGGTGTCACAGTTTGTTTACAGTTGCATCTTATATTTAAATGTTAAGAAGCTTATCAGGAGTAGGTGGAAGTTCCATAAAATTGTACAAAGTCTTCCATGTTTGATTTCCCAACCATAGTCTGCATGGTCTGTAGGATCTATGTCAACTTCTTCTGATAATACACTTGAAGGCTATGAAATTGCACTGAATCTGATGTTGGTGGTAAACTTTTCACCTGAACCAATGTGTTTCCAGTAATTACTATAGATTTGAATTTTCTCCAGAGAAGAATGTCAAGTCCTTCTGGAGGAAGTCCTCCATATAAACATGTAAGCACTTCTTCTCCTGCTTTGATGATATTTGCTTTAATGAAGCCTTATTCATGAATACTTGATCTTAATGGAAGTCCTTTGCTTATTCCAAAAAGCCTAGATGATGAGTCACAACCTGTTATAGAATTCAAAAAGAGCAACAAATTACAAACATCATCCCCAAGAAATTCTTTAGACCGTTTTATGTTCCATATTTTAATTTTTTTGGTTGATTGTCATTTATTCAGATTTAAAAATAACCCGTTTGCACTGCTGATTAACATGATGAATAAGTAACACTAATAGATCCGTATCTTTACCATTTACTATGACTACTCAAGACAAAGCACAATCCAAAGCTGTTTTCACAATCTGCATCACCAGTTGCATTCTGACATCTAATGTTATTATCTTTTAGCTTGTCCCAAAGCACGTTCATAAGATATAGGAAGATGTGACGTGAGTGCCAATGAGACATTACTCTCCATCCAAATAACAATTTATAAAAGTAAACCATTATAGGTCAATGTACGGCCTTCAACACGGAGACTTGGCTCACACCAAACAACAAGCTATAAAGGGCCCCAAAATTATTAGTGTAAAACCATTCAAACGGGAAAACCAACGAGCTTGTTTGTTTTGACTGTTTGACATGAAAAGTTCCTCTTTAGTAATGGATAATAGATTTTTTTCTTCATCAATACTACATACAACAGACCGTTTTTGCAGTAGTCTTTCTACAGATTCGACTGTAGAACAAATATTGATGAAAAGAGTCAAATCTTGTGGAGGTCTAACCAGGGGCAGAGGAATGGGTGAATCAGAGAATGGGACAGATTTATCAAGTACTGTGGATTCATTATTATTCGTTGGAAACTAATTTTGTGGGTTTCGTGGATACATATGCACCACGAATTCAAATATTCAAAGAATAGCACAATACCAATGGGCTTTGTATACAGAGACCGGCAGAACCATGAAATCAAATATTCACAAAATGCAAGTTTTCAGCAATTCACGAAAATAAATGAATCCACAGTAACTAAACAACTAAATGATAAAAAAGCTAAAATTGATATGCCAATACAAAAACAACGATATGCTAACAACAGAGCGAGATCAATATTTGAGATGGAAGGAACATTTTCAAGATGATCTTAATAGAAAAGAACCAGATAATCTAGCAATTTTCCCTGAGGCACCCTTAGACCTTGAAATAGACACAGATCCACCTTCAAAACAAGAAATACAGGCAGCCATTAAAAGCTTGAAAAACAAAAAGTCACCTGGCATAGACCAACTAAATGCAGAACTTTTTAAGATAGATACAGTGCTAGCAGCAGATACTGTACACCCAGTATTCAAGAAAATATGGGAGCAAGCTGTTATTCCTAACAGTTGGTCTGAAGGCAACATCATAACAATACCAAAATCAGGAGACTTAACATACTGCAATATTTGGAGAGGAATCACCTTACTATCCATTCCAAGTAAGGTCTTCTGCATAATTTTAATATCAAGAATTATAGAGGCTGTTGATAAGAAATTATGACAAGAACAAGCGCGTTTCAGAAAAGGTAGAGGCTGCATAGACCACATATTGGTCCTATGTAACAACTGAGAACAGTGTCATGAGTTGCAGAGAAATCTACTAGTAAATTTTGTGGACTTCGAGAAAGCGTTTGACAGCTTACACCGGGAAAGTCTTTCGGGTAGTTCTGAGAAACTATGGAATACCAGGTAAGATAGTGCATCTCATCAAGCAGTTCTATACAAATTTCTCAAGAACCATCAACTATGAAGCTGACACTAGTTTCCTTGTAAAATCAGGAGTAAGACAAGGATGTCTTATGTCATCTGTGCTGTTCATAATTGCTATTGATTGGGTAATGAGAACAACCCCAGCAGAAGGTAACAATGGATTGAGATGGACACTTTGTACCACAGGACACAGACTATGCTGATGATTTAGCACTTTTATCCCATACCAATGACCATATGAAAGAGAAGACCAAAAAGCTAGAAGAAACAGCTAAAATGATTGGACTTAAGATCAATGCCAAAAAGACAAAGCTAGTGTTCCTCAATACAGAAAGACATCCTATCATATTTATAGAAGGAAAACAGCTGGAAACAGTAGATTCATTTATTTATCTAGGCAGTTGTATAATAACAGAAAGTGGTGCTGAAAGAGATATAAAGATCAGAATAGGAAAAGCTAGATCCGCATTCATTAGACTAGGCAACATCTGGAAAACAACAGCCTTTTCAAAGAAGATCAATATCAGGCTCTATAACAGCTGTATTCTTTCTGTACCCCTATATGGCTCAGAGAGCCGGAGAATGACTGAGAAAGATATCAACAGGCTCTCCAGCTACTATAACAGATGTCTGAGGAAAATAATGAAAATATTCTGGCCAAACAAAATATCCAACAAAGACCTACATGAGATGACCAGCACCAAGGACATGGAGACTTTGCCGATATAAAAAAGCTGGAGGTGGCTTTGTCATGTTATACGCAAAAACTCTAATGATTGTCCTTGCCCTATGTGCCATAAGGCATAGCAAGGACTAAGTAAGTAAAGACATGTTTTAAAAACACTTAACCAAGGATATCTGAAAACGCATGTCAAGTTTTAATGAATAATGCTTTATTAAAGCAGATATCATCAAAACAGGAAAAGAAGTATCTGATTCAGGGCAATTTCATAGTCTTCGAATGTATTATCTGTGCCAAAAAATGGATGTAAGAAGGAGTTGACATAGATCCGACAGACCATGCAGACAATGGTTAGTAAACTTCACGTGGAAAACTTCGTCCAATTTTGATTGAACTTCCTCCGGCAATTGATAAATGTTTTAACATTCTAAGATGCAAATGATGTGTCTGTAGACAAAATGGTCGGTAGGATGCGGTGAATGTTGTGGTTTGAGTTTTTCTAATACTGTTCCCATTGCTGAATCTGACTTTACTGATGAAAAGGTATTTGTTGTATACAAAAAATTATGGAATAATCTTAAAAAAAAATGTTTCCACGTATCTTGTCATTTACTTTTAAATCATCCGTTTTGGTCAATGATACTTTTTTACCTCTCATTATGCATGGTCAACAAATCTATGATGTTCGCTTAACATCTCTTGTTGGTTAAATGAGTATGAATCTAAGCATTGCTCTTTTTCATATAAAGAATATAAATTAATCTTATCTGAGATCTTAATTGATTTCTGAAAAATTATGAATTTTGTCATTTTTTTCTAGTTTTTGTCAATTTTGGGCCAAATTTTGCTTCTTTTTTTTTTTTAACACAAAATCCGTTATTTACAAATTTGTTTTACAATGAATTTTGTTTGATCTGATTAATTCTATTACGATTTGCATTTTTTTAAATTTTTGGAGTGATTTAAAAACAGTTAAAATTCCAAATTGGTGTTTTTCCAGTTTTTAACGATTTTATGATGATTTTGCTATATTTTACCCAAAATCACCATTTACCCTATTAAAAATTGCTGTTAAGTTTTGGAATGATTAGAATAAAGGTTTTTGTCTTTTGTGAACTATCAAATGAACCTCTATTACCAATATTCATATTTTTCCAGTCCTGTTGGTAATCAATTCATGCTTTGAAGATCTCAAATTCCAACAAAAATCGGATGTTTTCACCTAAAATTTCATGTTTATAAAACAAAAACTATTTTTTTATTATAATATTTCATAAACACTGTATAACCTGTTGTAAAACTTTTGATTTGAAATTATTATCATCAAAAATGAATGTTTAACAAGCTTTTCCCAGTTTTTCACTATTTTTGTCAAATTTTGCTATTTTTCACCCACAAAATCCATTTTCCCACTCAGATATCTTGGTAGACTTTTAGTATGTTACAAAGAAAGCCTTTTAGATTTGAAAAATACCAAAACAAATTCTGTTGCAATTTTTTTGAGGTTGGCCACATTTTTCATCTATTTTGACTAGACTATAACGATAGTTTTGGTTTGGATGATTATCTGCTCTTGTATTTTTCCGAATATTGTCAAGTTCGTCTTCTAGTGTGGCGATTCGATTCAACATACGTTCTTTGTCGCGCTGTAATTGATATTGCTGGTCGATGGCTTTACATCTTTGATCGTATATCCGAGAATGAACTGCTTTAAGATCCGTATTGCGTTCCTGTAATTTTTCTATTTCTTTTTTATCATCTGCACCTTGTTTTTGATTTTTTTTTAAATTGCGAATTACACTGTTATGCTCTTGTTTGAGCTCTTTGAATTTCTTTTCGTAATGAACACTTTTGATTTCAAACTTCACTCTCTCTGAATGCACTCGGTCGTGCCTGAATGTAACGCTATCAATGAATTCTCTATCATAATTAAAGGCGGGAAAGAAATCCATCAGTTCAATAGTAGTAAGTTCCGCACAAGGAAAAATTGACATAGCTTTGTTTTCTTTGAATATCCTCATCCTTTCTGCGTCGCGACGTAATTTCGATTTCGATTTAACTTTGACAACTTTCACGTCCGGTCGTCTATGAAAGTTACACATTCTGGCGTAATGTCCAAAATTTCTGCACTTATAACAAAATGACGTTTTTGCTATACATTATCTAAAATGAAATTGATTGTTCACAGTCTTTCCACAAAACTTACATAGGCAGTTGTCCATATGTTGTGTTGAATTTCTGGTCTGAAAGGTAGCTCCATTATCAGACATCTGGTATCCCCAGTTTCGGCCAAAATTTCTGGTTCTCTGCGTATCCATTTTTCTGTTTGCTGGGGGATCAGCTTCACAGGTAGAACAAGGTATCCGAAAGATGCGTTGCCCGTACGTCCTAACACCAGATATAGCCGGGTGAAATGGCTATTCGACTAAATGTAAATGGTATCCGGTCGTTCCGGCCCCAAACCGATCCGGCCCCAAGTCAATCCGGCCCAAAGTCGATCCGGCCCAAGTCGATCCGGCCCACGTCGATCCGGCCCCAAGTCGATCCGGCCCCATAATATAATAAGAAATAACTATATTGATCTTGGAGGAATTTGTGACACAGTATAAATGGAATTTTCTCTTTTATCTCCACAATAGGCTTTTAAAGAATAATCTTTAAACTGTATATTCCGAAAATTTTGTGAAAATAGAAGAAGGCAATTTTTACCTTTCATACCTTAACTTTCATTGATAAAACATAGTATTGACTCGTCCAGTGTCTAGTTTGAAGGTCATTTTAGTTACCTATAGCCGGGTGAAATGGCTATTCGACTATATATAAATCAAGAAGGAATATTTCGCTCCTTTAAACTTTTATTTCAGCAGTCCGGCAAGACCGAACAACAAACTCCAAACTAAATGTAATGTAACATACAAACAATAACAATATATATAAGCACAATCAATTAAAGGATTAAGCAGATTAACAGATGACAAATTAGAAATAACAATAGATTACAAGAGTAATTAGTGTCCGACACGAATTTGTAAATTGTAGTCCAAACTGTCACAGAGAATACATAATGAAATAAATAGAGTAAATGCATTTAAGACCTTTGTCCAAGATTATGACATATAATCCGTGTAAAACGCTTATGCCTAAATTTACGACAAAGTCTAGAATATTAAATAAATACAAAACCTAAATATACATTGAATTACTAAAATATTGTTTAAAAACTAATTTCATTGCACTGTCCAAATAGTCCGGCAGGGGCGTAGCTACCCGGAGGCACGACAGCACGTGCATCCACGTCATTTTCACGAAAAAAAAAAAAAAAAAAAAGCAGAAGAGAGAGAGATTAGTTGGTCAATCGGAATCGGAGACTGTTGGTGTCTTTTCCGTCTATCCCGGATATTAGTTTGACAACCTAGTTACAAGTGTTGATGAAGCTGTTCATTCAGAAAAAGATCGTAGCTCCGAAGTTGCGTGCACATTGATTCCCCATGCAAAAAAAGAAATGGCAAAATAAAAATTTATAAATTGAATGTTTAAGGAAACACCTATGTTGTCACTTTTTTTTAATAAATGAAATATCATTAAATAACGACATTTGGTTTCAAAATAATTTTTTTTTTGGAGATTATGTCAAAATCGGAAGGTTACTTATATCTTTTACAAGATTTTTACTTTTGACTTTGTAATACTCAGTCTTAGATATGTAGTTTTGGAGCACATTTTACAGTGTACAGTTCATCAGTTTGGATTGAGATGTACCAATCAGCATTAGAATTATCAGATCCCTTCGATATCATTGAAAATATGCCGAGGCGATGTGGTTGACAGACTACCAGAGCCAATCACCCTGCAACCACGCCAAAACAGTATTGGAAAGTCTCATTATTTTTTGCGTTTATAGACCATATGATAAGGCAACTGGAGAGTGGAGTCGCGTCAACTTATCAGAAAATCGCTTCTTTGTGCTGTATCTGCTTCATCGTGTTGTAGGAAATATCACAAACGAACAAATCTCAATATTGTCTGAAACATACGAAACTGACCTAGCATGTAATTTTGACGAATTCAATTGGGAGGTCGCTTGATGCCGAACATGTACGCTGGTTTATAACATCTCGCGAGTGCTACCATACCATGATGGCCCTGAGAACTATCAGTCACGGTACTACGTATGTAATTGAAAACAAATGTACGATCAACAATGAACAACGAAAGTTAGATAGAATTACTGCATATTCATCGGGATTTCAGTGTGAATGTTGACAAAGTAATAGAGAAGTTTGTTTCTGCCCAGACCCGAAGAGCAGATTTTGGACAATTTTGAGTAAATTCTGTATCACAAATATGTGTTGTTTATGTATTACTATATTCAGAAGATTTATTCATAGTTTTACATTCATACATTTTTATCTACATATAGCCCCTCTTTTAACCGTCCTATGACCGAAAACCGAAAAAAAAAAAATAAAAATTTCTGAATAGGCTCCCAAAATTTTTTCTTGGTAGTTGCTTCCACATCGTTTCTTTCTAGCTACGCCCCTGTCCGGTCATATACCGTACACATTCATGCACGTTCTATTAATCAATAGTGATGTATGAAATGCCAAAACAAGTTTGAAGGTAAACTAATAACAACTTAATCCAATCAAATTGCATACGATTTAATAACAATGACCAGTCCACATCATAAAAATGTATAGGGAAAAACTGGGTAGGGAGAAAATGTCAGATATTTTAAGTTCATTGTTTTGCATGTACGAATAAAAAATTGTTTGCCAATAGATTTGCTATAATTTTATAAACATGCCGTTATATATTGGTATAGTTTTTGGATCTTTTATTTGTGTATTTAAGGCTGTGGAAAGTTTGGCCTTCAAAAGTCACTATAATCATCGACTTTATACAGAAAATTTGCCTTTTTAAAACATTGAAATTTTCACGAATAATACGCGACAACAAGTAAAATCATTTCTCAAAACACTGCAAAAAAATTCATTCTGATTGATGCAGTAGTATTGTCATAAATTGCACTGGAGTGGACAGTGGTACAACAAACGTCGAATTCCCTCACACAATGTTATCACACACTATAATAGATTATTACACCAAGGTGTGCATTGATAAATGAAAAACGTTGTTCACATATAGAGACAAAGAATAGTGCTTGAATCGATATTGCAGTGATCAAATAATTTATTTTAACAAAGTTGAATATCCATAACCTTTAAAGATATATTTATTCATTGGAAAGTTTTTATTGTGTTGATTCTGGATGTTCCTTTTTTTACCCAACAACCGTAATGCTAGTTAAGTGAGCAAATTAAGTCTTCACTTTGACTTGCCATATTTAGCCAGATAGATTAGAAATGTTTTAAGGGGGTTCGCGGGTCTAAATCATTTATATAGGATTTTTCTATATTTTTCTATAAATGAACTTTATCTTATAGTTAATAGAAAAATGAAATAAAAAAATGGGGTCACCGTTCATTTGCGCTCTCAATCTGCCTTCGAAAGAAGCATACATCTTTGTAAAAGTGATTTTTTTCTGTTGAACTAATAGGAGAAAAAAAAGGTAATATCGAAATAAAAAAAGAAATTTATTACAGAAATCGCTCAAATTTTACAATAATTTAGTTTAAGTACAGCATATATCGAAATTATATTAAAAAATATAGGTCACCGATGAGTAAAAAGAGATATTTCAATTTTAAAGCCCAAAAATGGCATTTTTTCATCAAAGGGAGATAATTTGGATCTTTTTCAATGATGTTTACATTTTAAAAGTCATCTGGGGCCAACACGAATTAATTGTTTTGAATGTTTTTTGTACCATATGATATAGTAACAACTACAAAAAGTAATAAATAAAATTTGTAATGAAAAACAAATGTTTAATTTTTTTCTGAAATTTTTATACTCTCGAGCCTCCTTAAATTCGGACGAATTTATGATAGAGAATTTAAACTAGTAAAATTACGAGCCGGGCTCATAGAAGAAAGGCGGCGAACGGCAAAGAAAAAGACAACACAATTATGAGTTGAGAGGTTCTAATCTTTTAATTATTGAAAGGTGTATTTCTATTTTTAAATTGATAATTATCGTTGATATGTCAAGTCAATGTACTATTATTGTCTTAACTTGTTTATACTGCAATCTAAAAAAAAACATTTTCAATTGTTGTATAATTTGTTAACTTTACTATTTGATTTAAATATTGGGAAACTCCCCTTTTATAAAAAGGTCTTATATCATGCAGGCGGAGAAATATACAACACAATGAAATGTACATTTCCTGATGAAACCCGAAAATCGATGGTAAAGGAATTGTTTGACTGAGAATGAACTAAAATATCAACAATAAGCATAAAACATAATGATTAAAGTGAAATATTTATTTTCTAAAAATTGTAAAAGACATAAGTTTGAGTCGTTGTATACATTGGAAACAACAGGTTGAATAGGTCACATGAATAATTAATTACAAGTTCGGTAATTTCTATTTAAATATTCATGAGGAAAAGTGATATCAGGATAGTGACTGTATATGACATAGAAATATACAGTCAACGCATTTTTACTGCTCAAATAGAACGAGTGCAGTATAAATCTGTGTACACCCTATTTCAAGATAAAAAAGTTGTTCGTCTTTAAAAAGAGACTATAAACGGCCTGATATACGTTAAACAATGAACTAAAAAATCAAATACGACAGACAACAACTAATGACAATCACTGAACTACAGACTCCTGACTTGCAGACACATAAAGAATGTGAAGCGGTTAATCATGTATACAATGTATAAGCGTACAGATTTTATAACAACATCAACATAGAAGCACTCAAACGACTATAACCTGGTACATTCAACACCACAAGAACAAACAGGTTTTTTTATGCTCTTTGGTGGAGTTGTTGTGTCTGTGACACATTTCCTGTTTCTTGTCACAATTTTTAAAGCTCTCAAAGATTGATAATTCATTTAGGGACATGAAGCCACAGCGAAAGAAATGAAAATTACACTTTGTCGTGCAGAGCATACCCATGTCCCAAATTACGAGTATCGTAAAACAGGAAGTTGATATACAACTCATCTCGCCTACATCTGCTGATTAAAATATAAAATCATGATGTCAAAGCGTTTGAAAAGATTACACTGCATTCAACAGATTTAAAAATTAAAAGTATTAACAAACAGGAGGTAGACATGTGCTGAACAGATTAAAAAAGGGTTCTCCAATTACCATTCACCTTTTGATGTAAAGTAATATAAAAAAACAGTAAATGAGGTCGTTTAATTTGATGTATGCCTTTTTGTGTTCTTTGATATATTTGTTTGTTTTTATAATGATTAAGATTATAACACAATATGACTGCTGTACCCCTTTGTTTGACATGTTTACCTATTGTGTCTGTTTTTTTTTTTGTTCCGCATCGTTGTCAATATAATGGAATTGGATGCGACTGTCATACAAGTGAGAGGTTTAGCTTGCTATAAAACCAGGTTCAATCAACCATTTTATACATAAGAAAATGCCTGTACCAAGTTAGGAATATGACAGTTGTCATCCATTCGTTTGATGTATTTGAGCTTTGGATTTTGCCATTTGATTAGGAACTTTCCTTTTTGAATTTTCCTCGGAGTTCAGTATTTTTGAGATCCTACTTTTTAGATTTAATTCTGTTATTGAAAAATAGTGTGACAACACTTATAAGTTCATTCAACATATTGTATAGGCTGCCAACAAGAAGGTATCTGATAAATCAAAAAGATAAACGAAATGACAGGGGAATGCAATATAGACCCTTTCTTACAATGACCATATAAAAACCAATTTCAACTAAAACATAATCCATTTAACCTCTTGAACGAAGTTTTAAGCAGTCGGAAAAGGCATAACATGAAAAAAATATTATATAAACATAAAAAGATTGTGTCGTAATTGAGACTCTTATAATGCTTGATATGGTAATTACCATGCATATTCGCAAATCTTTTCGTGTCGAGTAAATGATTTAAAAGCTTGACGTAAGGGTATAAACGGTCAATCATGGTCATATCATTTCTTATTATTTTCTATGTAATCAAAGGTAAACTCGTGTACATTCTAATACCTCTATTATATAAACAATGCAGCTGCAGAATAAATAATCATTGATATGCAAATACCTTTAAGGACCAATAGTATCTAATAATAGATAATCCACAATACATATCAACATAAACAGAGTACAGAATGTTAGAAATTGATTGTGTTTGTTTTCAATTTGGCATTTTTTGTTAAAAACATGGACATCCCAAATATAATATAACCTGCTACACAGTTGACCAAGTGATCAGTATCCTGGAGTTTTCTGCTGGACAATTAAGGCATCTTCAGCAAGTCATCGGCATTGCTATGGGAATCAACATCGCGTCTCTCATTACCGACATTTTTGAAATGATTTTATATATTATCGCTATTTTGTGCATTTTTCTTTTGATCTTTTTTTGTGATAATTTTCACATCATGCTTCTCGCTTGAGATGGAAAAATTATCACTAGAAACTAAGGAGGCCACGTGGCGTTGCTAACGAAATTGACATGAAATTGACAACGTCGTCATAGGTAAAATAGCGATAAACAGATTATCATTGTTCATCTCAACTCGATTGCTTTTCTCACTTTCGCTGTACCAGCTCAAGCGAGAACATCAATCTCGTTGAGATGATCAACGATAATCTATAATTATTACATTTAGACACTTGTAGAACACAAAGAAGCTAAATATTTTAATGTCACATAATAATATAATTTAATTTTGGATGTAACGCGTCGTCTGATTGGATGACGTTATTTTGTTATGAGCCCATATACATAATTTAGTCATGTGACCGTGACGTCACCAACGTTTTTTCATTGCTTTCTACGGTTAAAAATTGAATTTAGAATTTAATTATTAGAAATTACTGTAATATTTTTTCTGTCTATTCGAAATAACAAAAAATATGGTGCATACTGTTTAATAAACCGCTGCGCGCGTTAATCAGTGTGCACCAAGTTTTTTTATGTTAACTTCTTTCTTCATAGACATAAAAACTATTACAGTCATTCCTTAAATGTTTATGATAGTTTCTCTATTAACAATCATTTTTTTTATGTGCTCACATTCATATATCCTTCTTAAATAGACATAATTTTTAGGCATATGCATTTGACCTCTGTAGTCATTTCAATCATAGGGTCTATAAATACATCATTGGCTTTCAAAGACTCGGCTTTATGAGTTCCTGATAGTGGTAAATCAAGAAAAGCGACTTGAATGCAAACAATTTATAACGTGCTGTTACCAATTTGTGTTTTCAGGGTCAATACTTCGGCTGGCCGACTTCAGTCCACGAGAGTATCACCAGCTTAGAAGTCAGTAATTCGAAAAAAGACTTGATTTATAACAAACCTTTCTGAAGTTGTCTATTGATTCATTTTTAATTAAATTTAAGGTTTAAACTCAATCAGCAAATATTATCCTTAGATGGAATTAGCCGCGATTCGGTCCTTTTTTTTTTTTAATTTTATTAAACAGCTCTTCAATTGCTTCGGTTCTTTTACATACTTAGCTTTGATCGTTCCTGATAAAAGTAAATCCAGAAAAACGTTTCGGACGAATGAAAATTATCACATGTGATGTGTTTTGAATATCTGTTGGATCCAAACTATTGTCACATTACCCTTTAATGTCTGTTTGGGTAATACCACAATTGTTTTTACATGTCAAAACTATAACCAACGGAAGGTTATCTAGCAATACAACCATGTTTAGTCTACCATTCCCTTGAAAATGCCTGTACCAAGTCAGGAATATCACTTCTGTTTTCCAACTGTTTTGTAGGTTGATTAAGACGAGCATTTGGTTTTTGTCAGATTTTATAGATTATCAATAAGCTAAGGTTTCAACTCCCTCACACACCTTTGATGAATTTGACTACTATTTAACAGTCCCTTTTAATCATAAAGCTATTAAATTCTTTCGGGTTTTAAGAACCCCTGGCTTTCAAATATCTGCATGGATTAACTTTACTTTGGAATTCGGAATGTTTATTAATACCTTTTTCGTAATCACAAAGTTTCGGTTTTCATAAAATCTTATTTTCGTACGGTTATCTATGATATGCAAGTTATATATTTTACATTGGGAAATTGAGCAGTCAATGCTCCGAGCTGTTAACACCTTAGTTCTTTTTCTTTATCACCTTTTTGATCTTTGATTACGGGGAGTTTCAGTTATCGCCGTACTGACTCCAGTTTTGATAGAAAATTAAATTTATATTAGATAAGGCGTTGAAATTGGAAAAAAAATTCTTACACATTATTTAAACATATTTCTGTTTTCATATTGGCGAAGGAAAAAAAGTAATCTTGTTTCACCAGGATTTATAAAACTTTAATAAGTATAGAATAGTAATTGACAGTGTTTATTTTGGGACTTTTCATTATCTCAAATGTATGTTAACAAGATAAGATCACAAGTCTTGTTTGAATAATGCAGTACAAAACTTTACTTCGAAATCCCCAGGTACTAGTATATCAGAAAAAAAAACGCGATTGACAACTAAAAAAATGTCGCAAATAGATTCAGATTTTCACCACAGAAAATAAAACGGATTGTAATTTTTACTCGTGTCATCTTCAAAGTTTTCAAGAAAACGCACAGTGTCCCAATGTCCTGCTTTTTTGGCTTCATCTAATGGCGTCTGGCCATTTGAATCACATACAGTAAAGTGTGCTTTCTTTACTGCCAACGATTCGACAATAGCAAGACAACCGACTTTACAAGCAAAGTGTAATGGTATTTTACCGTCATTGTCAGGGTGAGAAAGATCTCCTTTATAGTCTATTAGAAGTGAAACTAAATCTCGTACACTTTGAATTTCTATTTCAGTTGGTGGAAGACTCAACCCGTTGCAAACAGCATGAAACGGAGACCGTTTGTTGTTATCTACTAAATGCATGTTGGCATTATGTAACAATAAAATTTTAACAATATCTATATGTCTCATTTCACATGCCAAATATAATGGTGATTTTCCGTTGTTGTCACACATATTAACATCAACATTTCGTTCAACAAGCATGTTAACCAGAGGTAAATGACCACCTTCAGTTGCAATATGGAGTGGTGTTTGTTGACAGTTATTTCTTATGTTCAGGTCTACGTTTTGATCGACAAGTATTTTTAAAACACATTCAAACTCATCTGCTATGTATATCGAAAGTTCTTCAAATTCAAACTTTGAGGTCGAAGATAATTTGCATGGTAATTTACGCTTCAGATTACCCGGGGGCCATTTCTTTTGCACTTTACCTCTGTTTTTGCACGTTACATGCAGTGCCGAGTTTCCATCATTGTCGCATTTTAAAAAGTTGGCATTTCTTTGAAGCAAAATATTTAATATTCTACTATTTCCTCCAGCACATGTCTTATACACGATAGACTGACCTTTCATGTCACATAGTGATATATCTGCACCTTCATTTAGAAGAATCTTTACAATATCAATAGGACCATATTCACAAGCTGTATGTAAAGGTGTTTCTCCATGTTTATTACGTTTATTTACGTCTGCTTTTTTATGGCGCAAAATCTCGATGACAGATTTGTGTGCTTCAATATCATTATCGGTTGGACGCTGCCAAGGATTGCCAAAGAACCATCCAACATCTTTTTTCCTGTTTCCATAACCCTTACATGCTGAATGAAATGCAGTCTTTCCATCATTATCTAACTGTGATATATTTGTTATACTGTAGAGTAACAATGTCACGACATCTGTGTGTTCTCGTTGACATGCAAGATCAAGTGGAGTATTTCCGTCGTTGTCGCACACGGTTATGTCTGCATTAATTTCTACCAACACTTTGACAACATAGTAATCACCACTTTCGCAAGCAATATGTAACGGCGTTTGTCCTTTATAGTTACATAATGAAACATCAGCCTGGTATTCTAATAACAACCGCACGATAGATTGATGAATACCATGAGTGTCATAACAGACATGTGTTGGAAAAGGTGAACTAAATTTGGAAACACCAACTTCAAACGATTTCCCATTATTGTCACATAATGAAATTGTGACATTTGTGTTTCTTTGAAATACCACATCTCTCCATGTGCATGCAAGGTGCAAAGATGTATTACCTTGTACAGCTGTTTGATGGTTAACATCAACACCTCTTTTCAGTAATAGCCTAACTATATCATCGGAATTTCCAAGAGAAGCGAAATGCAGTGGAGTAAATCCATTATTATAGTACGGTGACAATTAAGGTAAATTTAAAAATTTAATGCACCGAAATACCTCACGGCTAATTTTGGTCTTATTTTGAAGATAAATATAATACCCTTCTAGTAAGGCATGTCGTAGAATGCCAAAGTGGTGCAGATTTTTGATAATTGCGATTAAAGGTCAAAAGGGGGGATTTTAAAAAATTGCAAATTTTAGACATTTTGGACAATTTCTCGGTAGTCTCTCATGTTAACTGAGATTTTTTTTCGATGGAAGCATGCGCTTAGAATGCTCCACAAATACAGCTAGTCATATTTATGTCTGATTACCAGATATAAGTGATACGTACCCTCGCTTGCAACATGTACGAAAATGAAACAAATATCTTTATTTACGGAAATTATCGACAAAAAAATATTCATAATTAAGATTTAGCTTTGCAATAATATATGGCCACATATAAAGGTATTTTTGGGAAAGTTTTGTTAAAATACCATAAAGAACAGAGGAGAAATAGGAACTGTAAAGTTTACACTCTGTCTATGGTGTTATGGAAAAAAATTATGAAATTCTTTTCTGATTATTTAGACTTAAAAGGATGTAAGAACTATAAAAATGAGACCTCATGTTCATGAAACTATAGTACATGAAGTTTGTTTTTATTTTAATAAATAAATCGGTACTAGACCAATTGCACATCGATAAGATATGTCCCCCCTTTTTTTAAATTTTATATAAAACAATAACAGACAAGGTTGTCGTTTGTTGATTTGGTTCATAAATGTTTCTCGTTTCTCGTTTTTATATAGATTATACCATTGCATTGGTTTAACACTAGTCAATTTTTTGGAGCCCTTACTGTTCGGTGCGAATGATTTTTTTAAATTTCATCAAATAGTTAAGAATGCATGCTGAATGTCGAGGCGGCTTGTCCTTGAAGTTATGTATTACGAGTAAACTGTCCACTAGATGCCCTGCCTGATAATTTGCGTCATTTAAAAGTAAACAATATTGGCACGCTCAAATGACTCAACATACCTTAATTGCTTAGCTTGTTGTATGCATTTTGTCTCTAGAATAGACATTTTATACCAGGCCAGTCATTGTAATATGCCATGAAGCGTGTTTTAACGAAAGTTGATTCATCGTTTCACGCTTGTTTTTTTTCTGAGAATCTCTCTCACTAATTCAAATGCATGATCATGTTTTCTTCTTGAACATGTAAAGGCTTAATTACATGATCTGAGCTACTTTACCCGTTCTTATTAAGGGGGTCTCATTGGGGGTTCTGATCCTGGATCCCGCTTACTGTTTTGTCAGTTTCCTGTATCCCGCTTCATTACACTGTATACGTAAACAATTCTCTTTTTAATGTAAATTCCCGTGTCCAGCTAGACTTTCTCGTTTTCAAGTCACAATAATTTGACTTTCACGTGTCACGCTTAGTTAAAATCGGCAATCCCGCGTCACGCTTAGACCCAATGAGACCCACTATTGAATGGAATTCGCACCGACAATAATTTTCCGGAATTTTTCAGATGTGTTCCACTGTGGTTTAAATTTAGTATTTTCGAAAAACAAGAATAAAAGCAGCTCAAAAGTTATTAAAACTTAGCATCTGTATTTATTCAAGCACATCGACACAACTATTGATACAAATATATATTCTTTTTTATAAAACTTAAGAAAATTCATATTTAAGTCATTGCATTTCATATGATCGGGGTAAATAGGAAAGGGGAACGTTACATGAATCATTGAGGTGAAAATTGAGTAGTAATACTGCTATGTGATGAGTTTTATAAAAATGCTCGTAAAAGTTGATTTTTATGTTCAATCAAACTTGTATGTATCAACACTTCTGAAGTATTGGTTTTTCCACTATATTTTGTGAAAATTTACTATTGGTGATATTTATAAGAAATGTAATAGACTTTGACAGACGGTAAGATTGACAAAAATGTTACATACATTTGAAAATCGTACAATTCTTTCAATTTATATGCTCGTATGATATTAAAGTTTGATGTGAAATAAAAGCTGATACATCACTCTTTCATCTGATACCAAATATTTTTATGATATCTTCATTTCGGAATTTATTATAAGCGTCTCGTGTTTGAAAATGAAAAAGAAAAAAATCAGAAAATCTCACTTTTACACGATTTTACAACAAACTGCACCGTGGGAAAACTCTACGACAGGGCTAAAATGAAAGTATAATGTTTACTCTATCTTCATGTGAATTTTCAGCCGTGAGGTATTCCGGTGCATTAAACTCCTTAACTAAGCGACTTTTCCTGATTTGTCACTCCACTATTATCAGTTAAAGATATTTCTAATTTTTTATCTAGAAGGAGGTTTATAACGGACAAATGATCATCTTTTGTTTCGATATTAGAACAAGCGGCATGAAGAAGTGACTGACCCCTTTTGTTAAAATGAAATATAGTGATATTTTGCTGAATTAAAAACTGTACTATATCGATATTTCCACCTTGACAAGCTGCGTACAATGGGGAATATCCATTCTTGTCACAAAAAGCAGCATTGGTCTCACTTTTTACTAAAACCTTCACTATATCAATATGACCTACATGTGAAGCTACACATAACGAAGACCATTTATCAAAATGTGATATATTAATTTGACTGTTTAATAAAGTTTCTACTACATTTAGATGTCCATTCCCTGAGGCTAAATGTAAAGGGGATAATTTATCGACATATAAAGAAATGGTGGTTTCGTTCTGAAGTAAACTATTTACTATTGTAATGTAGCCATTTTCACATGCCACAGCAAATGATGATGGTGTTATGTTTGCATTATTAACCAGCAATAATTTCACAGTATCTGTATGTCCATTTTGACAAGAAAGAAACAATGGCGCACCATCATTGTGATTTATATCTGATTTCTTCTCCTCTAATAAAAGTTGTGCAATATCTGTATACCCACCTCCGCATGCTACATCCAAAGGTGTGCAATCATCATCAAAATATTCGCATTCATCGACATCTGCATCTTTTTGTAAAAGCAAACGAACTATGTTTAAATGCCCTCCTTTACACGCATTTATCAGCGGCGTTCCGTTAAAAAAAGAAATCTTACTGACATCAATTTCATTGGCAATTAACAATTTCACAATTTCCGTATATCCGTTTGCACATGCGATATTCAATGGAAAATAATCAATTAAACCATGTGCTGATACAATGCAATTGTGATTAATCAACAGTATTACCACGTTGGTGAATCCTAGTTCACAAGCAATATATAATGGTGACCTGTCGTTGCTATCAAATAAATTTACATTACAACCTATTTTAATAAGGAATTCAATAATATCTTCATAACCCTCCCGAATGGATTCAATCAGAGAAGTTGATATCTGCGTTTCCTTGTTCATACCGATACAGAAGTCGTCATAATCATCATCATCATCTTCATAACCAATACTCGTTATAATGCCACTTTCATCGAGTTGATTGAATATAGTTGTAGTTACGTCAATATTTATCTCGAAAAATTTAATTAGTTTCATTCTAAAAGACTCATATACTAATTGTTTATTATGTAGTGTGCTATTAACATTTTTCTTTTCCAAATCTCCTAAAAGTCTACAAAAATAGGACTCTTCCATGTCCTCGGAAATTATAACTAGGCTGTCATTATTTGTAGCCCCTACTGACTCCAATATATATCTATCACCGATAAATGACACAGATGCATATTTGATAAAGCATTCTTTAAAATATTGTCCAAAAACAATAACTGCAGTGTCATAAATTTTGTCATGATAAAATTCATAACTCGTGCCTCTATTCCTGAGATATGTTCCCGTCAGACTACAAAAAGCATCAATTAAAGAGCGTCTAAGTATCTCTACGTCTAAATTGATATCAAATTCTTCTCCAATTCTTTTTATTTTAGTTTGAATGTCATTTGAGACTAATTTAAACTTCAGCCATTGTTCATCGAACCCCTCTTCAAATATTAAACATAACACGAGAGCGCACTGTTTGAATTTGTTTTCTGTTAGAATGATTTCTTCTAAATCGGCCCTTATTGTAGCTATAGGTGCTAAAAAAAGAGTTCTTAATTCTTTTGACGATCTATCGGTTGAAAGTCTACAAAGCAAAGGGAAAAAATTAAACTCATTCAGAATGTCATTGACTTCTTTAATCCTATCGTTGGGTAGATACTGCTTTATCATCAACAGTCTCTCTTCAGGGAGGAGACAAAGAGAGTCTGACAATATATTACATTCATGCTTAATAAAACAACACAGTTGCTGGAACCATTTGTCTTTAAACACCTCTAGTCTACACGAAACCAACAGTTTAGCCAATTTAGTTTTGTCTGTTCGTACTGTCGTATTCTGGGATTCGATAACATTGTCTTTGAATATTTCTTCAACCGGGCCTGCCAAATCTGACCATGTTTGTACAATTTGTAGATTAATGTTCTTTTTCCCACAAATGTCGTCAATGACAAAAACTTGATTTCGTTTTTCATTTCGATAATTTATGATATCAGCAGGTGCTGTTACAAATGATGAGTGAACAATTTCATATTCATATTTACTATGTAAATATAATGCAATATGATGAATTAGGGAAGATTTACCAGAACCGGAACTTCCTGTAACAACAGCAATGTTAGATGAACATATTTTGGATATCACATGTTCTGTTGCCCTTGTAACAAAAAACTTTTTATCATCTTCTTTCCATTGTTTTATATTATCTCCATGTTGTGCTAAAATAAAAATAACGTTTTTCTATTTATCAAAGATGCCAGTTTTTTTCAAAAACATATGTGCATTCAACACGAGTGTCCATAATAATCTTAAAAGACTTACAAAAAGTTTGGAAAGGCAAAACTATAAGGTGTTTAAGATCATATAAACCTTAAAGCCATACATATTGCATCCTAGAGGCGTTGATTTTTTTGTTTATGGTATTTTAAAATTTAGTTGAAGCACAGTTAAAATATTACAAAAATATCTAAAAGCTTTTGTAATAAAACAATCGAAAGAAACGGCCACTTGGTCAAAACATGGTCCTACAAAGGCGGTACAACATTCTTCAAGTAAACCATACGATACATGTAGAAATGTCGAATGCGTGTGTACAACTAGTCTTTGAAAATATACTTTATATGATGCGCGCGTGAACAAATATTTAGAAATAAAGCATTTAAGAGCTCAAAAAGCTAAAAGAACAACCCAAACCACCAATTTCAATATTGCTTGAGGGAATTTATTTCGAAATTTCAGTACAATTACATAATTTTACCAACTTCATAAGAAATGGGATTTTTGAAAAAAAAACAAGCAAGGTTCATCATTGTGTTGATGTTTGTATTTTTTAATAGCACACGGTTATTTTTCTCTGACCGTTTATAAAGTAATTACACTTCATTCGAATGTATGTTGGATATATACTAATACATATTTTAGTCTTATATACATGTCTTTTAATTAGTTTTTGAGCAAAAACCTAGCACTCGGTAACTTTGATTACTCTCAGAAGTTTTACTTTGCTTCATTTGTGTTGTTTGTTAGTTAGATTGTAAGTGATACATAACATTACAATGACGTGTACAAATCAATGTTTACCTCTTTTATGTTTTGGAATTGTTTCTTGGTCGTGTCTTTGAAGTTCATTTCCAAGAAATGTAATTTGTTCTTCCTGACACAATAGGCGATCTTGCATCATTTTGTCATCTTCAATTTTCATTTTTAATTCTTTTTCAATAAAGCTAATTCTATCATCAAATGTTTTTGTAATTTCTACCAATTCCTTTCGGATTTTTTCAAAGTTGTCATCTGCACTCGATGCAACAGTTTGTGCATATTCGGCTAAATCCCGTGTCTGTTCACGAATCTCATTTACTAGTTCTAGGCCTAGCGGTGTACCGCTAAGCAAACTGATTCCTAGAAATACATAGAAATAAATTCTAATTCAAATTAAAATCTGCTAAGATTATTGTTTTCTAGACTTGTAATGCTTAATGAAAGTCTAGAAAGAACTTCTTCATATGTAGAATGTGTATATGATACTTTTTTTTTTATCCTTTGCTAAAACTGAAAAAAATTATTCAATTATAAAAGCATACGCTTTTTGTACCACGCAAAAGTGGCCACGCTCTTTGCACATTAGAAACATATTGCAACACTTTTCTTTGAAATCAGATGATGGCTTATGGAAAGGCCAAAAACTGATCCAATTCAGCATATCATTATTTTGAAATGGCTGTTCAGATTTTCTGAACCTATATATCATTATAATTTGAATATGTTGTCTTCCCTTGAACAGCCAAGTTAAATATGCCGCTATCCGTTATATATATGTTAGCGGCAATAAGTGAACTTAGGCATTAAGCTTAAATCCTAGGCAATAAGCTAACGCCTAGGCAGTAAGTCTATTGCCTAAATGATGTTAGGCATTAGTCTTAAATCCTGAAAAATAAGTGCAGGCATTAAGCTTAATGCCTAAAGTATAAATGCGAGTAAATAAAAGACATTTATTCATTTAAATAAAAATATATTTGTTACACAATAACATTAAGAGAACTGGGTTTATCGAAATTAAATTGTCCTGTGATTGGTCCTGTAAAATTATATTCTTATGACAGTAATCATGATAAAGTAAGGACAAACTTACGACATGTCTCAGTATGCACATCGAAGCTATCTGAGCTTTACTTTTGAGGATTATCTTAGCTAGGATGTTCTAACCGCTGTCCTTTGTTTTGGCGTAAAAGAAAATAGCAAATGAAAAAATCCTAAGATCGATCCTATAAGATATTCCTAGGACAGAAATTATGATAAAATAAGGACCGACTTACGACATGTCTCAGCATGGACATTGCAGCTATCTGAGGATTATCTTAGCTAGGATGTCCTAACCGCGTATTAAAAATAGCAAATGAAAAAAAATAATATTGTATCAAATTTAACCTGCAACTTTAATTTAAAAACCGTCTAATTATTAGAAAATAAATATTAGTTTTAATTTATAATAATTTGTACATTGTAAACTCTATGAAACAAAACATAAGTAAAAAATATAACTACGTTTTATATTAGAATTGAACAAACTAACTGCAAATAGTTAAAATTTTACATATAATCAGTAAAATAAAATTGAGAAAGGAAATGGTGAATATGTCAAAGCGACAACCACCCGACCATAGAGCAAACAACAGCCGAAGGCAACCAATGGGTCTTCAATGTAGCGAGAATTCCCGCACCCGTAGGTGTCCTTCAGCTGGCCCCTAAAATATGCATAATAGTACAGTGATAATGGACGTAATACTAAACTCCGAATTATACACAAGAAACTAAAAATTAAAATCATACAAGACTAACAAAGGCCAGAGGCTCCTGACTTGGGACAGGCGCAAAATTGCGGCGGGGTTAAACATGTTTATGAGATCTCAACCCTCCCCCTATACCTCTAGCCAATGTAGAAAAGTAAAAGAATAACAATACGCACATTAAAATTCAGTTCAAGAGAAGTCCGAGTCTGATGTCAAAAGATGTAACAAAAGAAAATAAATAAAATGACAATAATACATAAATAACAACAGACTACTAGCAGTTAACTGACATGCCAGCTCCAGACCTCAATTAAACTGATTGAAAGATTATGTCTTCATCATATGAATATCAGGTACAATCCCTCCCGTTAGGGGTTTAGTATCATACTATCATAAAATATATGAGAAGAACATAACCCGTGTCATGCCAACAACTGTTTTTTTTAGAAATAAATGTGTTTAGTTCCGATGCAAAGACCCTATCAGTGAATCAATGTTAAAGCCAAAATATGCAATCTTTAATGACCTGACAACAGTATCGTAACTATATCCCCTTTTAATAAGTCTATTTAAAGGTTTTGTTAGTTTCTGAGGAGAATACTGACATTTTTGTGCTTTATAAAGAATATTTCCATAAAATTTTGGATGTGAAATACCTGAACGTATAAGATGTCTGCATGTTGAGTTATATTTACGAATTATTTCCTTATACCGGTGATAAAATTTAGTAAATGTTTTGACCAGTTTGTGATATCGAAAACCCTGGTGTAATAATTTTTCAGTAATACATAAATTTCTCTCGCTAAAATCTAATACATTGTTACATACACGAGCGAATCGTACAAGTTGAGATATATAAACACCATAATATGGTGACAAGGGAACGTCACCATCTAAAAATGGATAATTAACAATAGGAAATGAAAAATCATCTCTTTTATCATAAATTTTTGTATTAAGCATGCTTTGAGGGAGGTGAAATGGAAGTGTCACAACACTCCACAAGAGACTAGCAATAAAATCACTAATAAGATATGTTATCTATATTAAAATAATAATCTAAAAATATGAAAACTTGATAAAAATTTGTGTTCAAATAATTTTGTTATCACAAGTTGTGAAACTGGTAATAAAGAAAACTTACTTATCCTATAAAAAAATTGAAAAATGGTGTGAGCAAAAAAATCACATTTTAATTTTGTCTACTTTTGACCAGTTTAAATCAGCTCGACTATAGTGAAGTGAAAAAAATTTCTAATAAATATTAACATTGTTTTATAGAATCTCCCTCTTCTTTAATTGTATTATAACAATCACTTTTTTAAATCTAATATTTAGTAATATCACAAAAACATGAAAAAGTATGTGTAAATTCTGTTTTTTAACTGCTAAAATTACTAAATAAACTTACTAAATTTGAAGATCTGTCAAATGAATGTATATTTACACATGTTTTATTAGAAATAAATTAAGTAACTCCTTATTTCAAGAATAAAACACCAAATATGCATTAATTCCAGATTTCACTTATTGCCTAAAATTATGTTCGGCAATAGGATGAATAATCATCATAAGATTTCAGGTAATAAGCTTAATGCCTGAAAATTTCAGGCAATAACTTAATGCCTAGGCGTTAGCTTATTACCTAGGATTTAAGCTTATTGCCTAATTTCACTTATTGCCGCTAACATATACATTGATCAAAATAATTTCAGCATTACATAAGGAGGGCGCAGCGTAACGATTGCTTAAGAACAGAAATTCTAAATATTTAACTTTCTGAAATGTTATCCAAATTATCCTTTTCCTGACTTGTTGATAATGTTTATCTAATCAACGTTGTTCGTTTGATATCAGTCCTTTATTTGTAAAAAATCGGGTATTACGTTAAATGTTCTTGCATTACTTTTTATTTTCTATACTAACGTCATGAAAAAGGCGACCATGGAGGATGACGTCAAACACAAAGAACACATCTGTTTGCCGATATTTTGAAAAGTAGGATTTATACTGTCAACTTATCGTCTTGAAATATTAGAGTAACAGGTTCCACCACCAAGTCGCGTGCAATATACTAGTATACATTTATTTCCCGTGCCTGAGGGAGATATGAAGATTTGTTCACCCAAGAATATTCATATTTCACGAGGGCTCTGCCCGAGGGAAATATGATTTTTCGAGGGTGAACAAATCTTCATATCTCCCGAGGCCAAGGGAAATGAATGTTTTATTCTACTGCCTAAGCTTTGTATACTATCTGAACTTCAAATATTAGTTTGCATACCGGCATTTTTTCAGACTTATTCGCTTGATTTTATTACTGAACACGACATACATATTGATAAACAGTACGGATAAACATTGATTATTTAATTAGTCTTTTTGTTTTAACGTCTGAAATAAATTTGATTACGATAATGATATTTGCTATTGCTATTTCGATAATAAGAAGTTCAAGACGTTATGAACATAAACCGCGCAAAACGTCGCACGATTTAGTCCCGACATGTCAGAGGGGAATATGATACTCAGAGGTGAATATGAAGTTTTGTTCGACGTCACGTGTCAAAGTTTCAACCAATCAAATGTTGATTTCGCTATCAAAATCAACATGCAATGGAATAATAATAGTAATCCAGCCTCGACGGTTAGATTTTACGATTTAAAATGCTCGACGAGCCTGCATCTTAAATTTGGAAATTTAACTGTCTCGAAAAGATAAATATCGTATCGGGAATTCTAGCTACATTGAAGACCCATTGGTTGCCTTCGGCTGTAGTTTGCTCTATGGTCGGGTGGTTGTCGCTTTGACATATTCACCATTTCCTTTCTCAATTTTATCATATTTGATGTGGTGGTAGGATCTATATGAAGCAGAAAAACAAATATAGCCTTTGTATGAGGTCGATACAAGGATATATTGACCTGAAAGAAGTTATTGACTGAGGACGAAGTCCGAGGTCGATATACGCATTTGGGTCGATACATCCTGTATTGACCAAATACAAAGGCTATATTTGTTATATTATTAATTTCAGACCATTATGCTTATTTGTATCAATATCGTCATTTGATATTGTTTGAATTTTATACATCATATTGTCTCCTTGACAATAACAACACATTCGTTGTTATTTAATTATTTTGTTTGTTTGTTTGACATCTTAGGTATTTGAAGATTTTTTTCGTCAAATAATCGATTAAAGATATCATTTGTTTCAAAACGTTTAACGATATCATGAAATTCATTACATGACGTCACAAAGTAAATCGGTTTTTATATATTCTAAAAATAACCGTGCAATATGCTTTTTGCTATCCGCCGTTTTCTCTCTACCTTCGAAAATATAGTTTAACATGTGACTATCCCCAAACGAATTAAACCTGTAAAAATATACGAATTTATAATATTAGAAGTTATTAATTATATTGTGCAATTCATTTGTACCTTGCATCGTAATCATCTATAATTTAAAAAAAGACGTTTTACTATTTTATTCTTGTAAGAGATTATAATTGAAATTTGTACTATATATAACATAAATAAACGTAGCATTTCAATATATTCTATAAAGTTAAAATATCAGTTGGCGACTTACATGATTTAACTTTCGCTTTTAAATGTTATTTTTTCAAGTCTCATCCGTCACGTTTATTTTTTTCTAAGTCCTTGTCTAATAAGTTTATTTATCTGTGATTATCCCTTTTCATTTTTTTTTTACAATATCATAAACTTGCTCAATAAAAGATTTACCACAGTTTTCCCATTTGGACAGATCTTTCAAAATAGAAACTTCATCTGTAGCATTTAGTTTCAAATCTTTAATGATCTGTTCCATTAACTTGAAACAATCTGAAAACTTCATTGGGTTCCATTCTGTGAAATCACAATGTGCCCATGGATTTCTTATGAAGGATCGTACCTGTAAATAAAATGTAAACAATACAAAAGGAGCAAACACATAGATCTATTTTACTGAGTATGATTACCTCTATATACCTTACATGCATGTTAAAAAATACCATTAAAATAATAGGTTTATATTTTGAAAATGTGCACATTTTGAGGTATGACTGACAGTGGAATGGTTATATTTCATATATATTGGGGCAGGTGTAATGCGCCCGAATTGCAGTAAATTGTGTCTTAAAGTTTGCATACAAGGTTTAAAGATAAAATACATACTGTGATATAAGGGAATATGCAGATATGCAGGAAAACAAACAGTGTGTAATGCTTTCATTATAATGTCATGATGCCTGATTTCTCTGATGAATATAAGCTATAATGTACAGCCCAAATCCCACTAGACCACGATCTCACCACGCTCACCGCGATCTAAAATAAATTTAAATCGTGCTAAGCTTGCAGTATCAGCGGCATGAAAATGTAAATTTTCGTTTCAATCTCACTGCTTTTACGTCCCCATTACGCTTCTACAACGACCCCGCTTCGAGTATACCACGTTCTCACCACACATATTCTGCGACCTCATTACGATTATAACAATCTTTCTACGCTCATCACGGCCTCACTTCGACAACACCACGATTGATTCGATTGCAACACGATCTTACCACGCTTCTACTTCGATTATAGCACGCTCTTACCACAACCATACTATGAACATAACACGTTAATACCGTGTTCCATATAAATACTGTATCATTCCTTCTTTTTCATTGATACGTAGAGTTTCTCAGAAAAAAACACAGTCATTCTACCAAAATATACGCAATGGAAAGGGTAGAGGTAGAGAAAGAGTGAGATCTGATAGAAGCGAATCTTGATTAGGAAGATATATGTCGGACCGAACAGTCCAAACTAAATCACAAGTTATTGCTGGTCCATAAAGTTCAAATGAGAATGCTTTAGATATCGATATTAGGGATGACACAAGACTCAAGAATGATTGAGTCGTTGGCGATAAAGGACAAGAGGTTCAAATTACATACAGCCAAACAAAAGTTGGAAAGCTTTTATAAATTTAAAATGACAATGAGCATGATAACCGAAGTACGAACGTAAGAACAGCGTGATGAGGACGGCGTGGGCGTACTAAAATCGTACTGTTGTCTTGTACAGCATGGTATAAACGTAATATAGTCGTCATGGAAGCGTGTTTGGGTCGCTGTAAGAACGTGATAGTCGTATTGAGGTCGTAGTAAACTCGCTGTGAGGTCCTAGCGAAGTATCTCTGTCTAGAATCGTGCTGTCGCTATGATGGTACATCGACCTTTGCGATCTTACCACGGCCTTACCGCGCTGTTATTACGCTTCTACTGCGACCTGATTTCGCCACGATCGCACCTGATTGTTTTGAACATGTTCAAAGTTGGCCACACTCATCACGATCATGAAGACCTCACCACGACCGTATATTGACCTTACTGCGTTCTACGATCGTCAAATTTTTTTCACAGATCGAAATGCAATAGTGGCCTAGTGGGAGTGCGGTATGAACAAAACTTGGGTAAAAAGTTATTATTAAAAGTATCTTTTGAATAAATCTATTCTTAATAGGATTAACCTTTAGAATCTTTAATATTGGCGCAAATGATCTTTATTTTTATATACAAGGCGCAAATGAAATATAATTGCAGTGCAATGAAAGATTTTTTTGGGCAAATGAAATGCAAATTGGCGCAAAATGGAAGTACTGCCGCAATTCATATGGTTGAACTATCTGACATTAAAAGAAACTAATAATTTGATATATAATCAACTGCTTTTACAAATACATACTTTTTTTGTTTGGTTCCATTTCGAAGAAAAAAAATTGTTTAAAAAGGGCAATAATTAAATAATAATTTGATTTATAAACTCGTGTATTATTTTAATTTTTGTTTTGAAGCAAGAAAATCAGTACTGTGAGCTAACATGTTAACAGCCATCTCCTCATAATTCATCTTAAAATTAAGTTTCCTGTCTATTCAAACAAAAGTGTTTTCCCATATCTTTTTAACAAAATTTAATTAATTCTTATCAAGCTTGATGACCAATAATTTTTAGTGATATATTTTTTAAATAGATATAGGAAGATGTGGTGTGAGTGCCAATGAGACAACTCTCCATACAAATAACAATTTAAAAAGTAAACCATTATAGGTTAAAGTACGGCCTTCAACACGGAGCCTTAGCTCACACCGAACAACAAGCTATAAAGGGCCCCAAAATTACTAGTGTAAAACCATTCAAACGGGAAAACCAACGGTCTAATCTATATAAACAAAACGAGAAACGAGAAACACGTATATATTACATAAACAAACGACAACTACTGTACATCAGATTCCTGACTTAGGACAGGTGCAAACATTTGCAGCGGGATTAAAGCCTGATATAAGCTACACTTTTGCAAAGTATCAAAAAGGAGAATATAGTTTGTGACAATTTCTTTTTTTATTAATCAATTTTATTGCACATTTGGTGTTTTAACAATTGAAACTATATTTCATTGGGGTCATTTCAAAAATTATCTTCTAAAGTTTGTACGAAAATATGCTTATCAAAATATAGGCTTATTTTATACTTGCCTTTTTAGCAGTAGATTGTAGACTTGGTAAAATATTTATGATGATTCCTAGCAAAGCTGATGAATCACAAGAATCGTCGATCGCTGTGTAATGAGCCATAAACGTCTGTACAAATAGTTTGGATAAATCAACAGCATTGTAGACTCTGTAGTCATACTGCATGTACTGCTTAACGTTTCTTACAAGCTTAGTACTGTTGGTGTTAATAGCCTCATAATTCAAATTAGTTTTAGTTGGTATATATTTCTTCAAATGAGTACTATATGTTTGCTTATCAATGTTATCTGAAACTACAAGTGAGTTATATAAGGTGTCAAGAACCGGAGTAATAAACGTTCGCAGTGTAGGTGAGATCACTGAGTGGAGACATATACCAACAACAAGCCATCTTTTCTTATTGTCATCCAAGGCATCTGGAAGACCTGGTAGATATAAAAAATACACTCGATTAAAAATACTGCATATAAGTATTTGATATCATACTTTTTGTCAGAAATATGACCACAATAAAATAATTGACAAGAGGTTATATTATTTATAACTGGCTACTTCAGAATCTTAATGCCTAGGTAATTTCGCTGCTCGTGTATCCAAATTTGAAAATAACGTCATATCATTATTTAGTTCCTTTTTCCAATTTGAAAGGCATTATTAGCCAACCATGTACACTTTGAAAATATTACCCATAGCACACTTGATTCAGTTTCAGTATTTGAAATTCCGTGTGAGAAATAATTTGACACTGTTTTAAAGTAGGAGTAATACTGTGGGCTAATTATATAAGTTTAGTTTTCAAATTTTTACATGATCTAACATGATTGAAACAGTATTAACTTGAACATTTTAATTGAAAAGAAATATATAATTTACCTGCAGTTTTTGAACATATATCGGATATTGCAGTAACTTTGTCTTGTAGGTCGGATGGAATTGATTGCTGTATAGGTATGAGTCCGGTATCATCGGCCATCTCAAAAATGTTCTCTGTAATTTATACAACCAGGTTTAATCTGCCATTTTTATTTTCTACATAAGAAATGCCTGTACCAAATCAGGAATAAGACAGTTGTTATCCCTACTTTGATGTGTTTGAACTTTTGATTTTGTCATTTGATTCAGTATTTTTGTGATTTTACTATTTTCTGATACAACCGGATAAAATCAAAACAAAGAGATGCCATGGGGTGATACAAGATACAAGTTTACAAAACTAGCAACAAAAAACTAAATGGGTAGCTCGACCCTAAAATGAAGTAGTTGCTTTGGACAATAAAAAACCCTGATTAGTTGTATTTGAATTATCACTAAATTCACCTCAAGGGATATATATTGTCAGACGCAATCCAATGTCAAAAAAATACTGACTAAAAAAAATAACTGTTCGTTTTGCTTGGTTTATAATTTTTTTATGTTGTGTGCTGTGAAATGTTGTTTGTCTTTTGGTCTTTTTCATTTTTAACCAAGGCGTTGTCAGTTTATTTTCGATTTATGATTTTGGATGTCTCTTTAGTATCCTTCGTCTTTCTGTTTGCACATCTTATTAATTGATAAATATTTGATACGCAGGTATTTTTGTAATATCTAATAGTAGTCTCTTTTCTAGTAAAAAGTAAAATAAGCATCAAACCCAAGTGATTAGAACCAATATCAAGTCCTATGGTATTCAATAAAAATATACTTTTTCACTTTTTTGGTCTTTTGGAAAATGTTGTTTGTGCTGTTTTTAGACCCTTCTACAACGAAATTTGTTTTACATGCACACGTATAAAAATTGCGGTTTTTATCCAACGAAATCATAGGTTTGAACGTAGTTTTCAATTTAGACTCGTTTATATATATATATATATATACAACTCGTCTAAACATCAATCCAATAATGTTAGATGTGTAAATTTGCGAAAGTAAATTTTTTGTTCTTCCCTCGCCGGGATTCGAACCCATGCTACTGAAATATCGTGACACCAAATAGTTACCTTTCCACGTCAGGTTTACTCTAGCGTCGTACTACAGTACATGATATATAAGGCATGGAGATGTTATTTTTTACAGATCAGCCAAATTATCTATAGTAAAGGATCCTACAAATTAATGTAAGACACAGTCACAGAAAATAGTTATATTTATAAGTACGTCTGAGCCAGTGACAATTCTACAACAGATTTATCCATCGGATCACCAGCAATGATGGTGATACATGGCTGTGTACATTATGTATATACAACTCGTCTAAACATCAACCCAACAATGTTAGATCTGTAAATTTGCTTTCGCAAATTTTTTGTTCTTCCCTCCTTGGGATTCGAATATACAGCAGAACATATAAAAATAAGTCTTTTTTTAGCATTATTCTGTCTGTTATATGGCGCCTCTGACGTACTAAATCCTGGTACCTTTGATAACTATTTACACCTCTGGATCGATGCCACTGCTGGTGGACGTTTCGTCTCCGAGGGTTTTACCAGCTCAGTAGTCAGCACTTCGGTGTTGACATGAATATCAATTATGCGGTCATTTTTTTTTATATAAATTTCCTGTTTACAAAACTTTTAATTTTTCGACAATTAAGGATTTTCTTATCCCAGGCATAGATTACCTTAGCCGTATTTGGCACTTTTGTTTGAACTTTTGGTCCTTACTATTTTGATACTTAAATCATTTTCACTTTGAAATAGTATAGTGAAAGTGAAAAAAATAGATTTTCAATCATCTTTAAATAAGGAATTATACTAACTATTTATGTATGCAACAAATGTGCGTTCACATATGGTTCATATCATTAACTCGTATATATTTGGATGTTTTGCATATGATGATTGATTTATGTGGGTTAATACAGTAAATGCACTTACAGTTTCCAGAAGATAAAAGCTTGATGTACCGATTTAATCAATGCTTAGTCCAAAATCTTAATGTGATCCATATTGAATGATCCTATTCTAGTGAGAACAAAATGGCGTTCAACAACCGACCAAAAATTCACAGTATGCATACGAACGATATGTTTAAACTCTAAATTTAATTTCTTTGTATTGTATACTGACAACCCCGATGACCCTGATAATTTAGTGTTTTATAATGTTTTGTATGTATGCACTGTACCATTTAAATCTAACTTTGTAAACACGTTATCTTAGACATTTATAAAGTTTTAAATGTTTGAAAGAGGCTACTTCGTTGGAAGGGAAATATAATGTCTTTTCGATATGTATATACACTTTTTCAAACTAGTTTTCAATACCCAATATGGTATAAATAGTTACGAGTTGAAATCAAAACTTTATAGCATTAAACACACATTTTCTAGAGGTTATTGATATGTAAACCGGGGCGATTAACTCACACACTCCAATTAAAGTCAGAAGAGCTTGTAAGTTGAGTTTGTGAATAAGGGCAATAACACACCAACAACCTTTAGAAAAAAATGTGTTTAATCCTTATCTTTCTTAAGCCAAGTATTTGCGAATTTTTATTAACATTTTTTTAGTATTGACTATTATAATTACCATAAGGTTGTAACTATGGAGTTAGCCGCCATATTGACTTTCTAGAATCCATAAATGTTCGATAAATTCAACAGATTAATTTTATACATTTTCGAAACTTAAATGCATTTTTTCTTTTTTGTTATATATATGCCTTATAATAGTAACAACTGTTGTGTAAATGTATTTGTTTTTCAATCTCAATTTCCTGAAATCCCGGAATGACTGCATGTATGTGTATCGAGTATAAATAGATCCCAGTGAAGGTTACGAAAGAAGATTCGGAAACATGGTTTATCGAAGTGTAAACCAAGGAAATATTTTCTAACTGACCAATCCAGTTCAAGTATCTATAGATATGCATAAGAATTACTGTATCTTATTTCCAATCGAGCTTAACACTACCGGTGTTAATGCATTTTGGTGGAGGTCTTTATCGAAGTGTCGGGCATAGCAAGCGTACAGATAGATAGATTGACAACTAGGTCAATTCAATATTCCTTTCCTGATGATCTTCTTTATGAATAAGTCGGTATTACACGTTTCTTGATTTGCAAACATTAAAACCACTTGTTACTTTTAGTTCATATTTCTGGGATATAAAATGTCTTTTTACTCTTTGTATAAAAGACAAGGTACGATAAGGCCTGTTCCCCCCCCCCCCCCCCAGTTTCGTATTCTTCTGTTTTAGAAAGCTATCTATTATGTTAAAACATTCCCTGATGTTTGAAGTTTGTTATGATGAACTTCAAAACCACTAATTTTCGCAACTGAGTCATGTGAGGGGGTTAACTTTCTGTTATTATTCAAATATTGTAATTATTATTGATTTTGCAGGTGATTTTACAACAAATATAATTTTTGGACTACATGTAGTTTAAATCTCGGTCTATTTCTTAAATTTATTCTTACATACTTTTGATTTTTTAGCCCTGTATGCTAACATTCCCATGCAAATTTTAAAATTGTTTGTACGCACATTGAACGACAAATTTATGTGACGTATAAAATTTTCTGACGTCAGACACTCAATAAATGTGTTCGTAGATAGTAGATGTTTTTGTGTTCTGTTAAATTGTTCCTTTTAGAATTGTTAAACGATGATGACTGATGTACCCATATTTTGACTATTATATTTATTGTGTCTGTTTATTTAACGCATCAATGTAAAAATATCGGAAATTGATGAGACTGTCATTAAAGTGAGAGGGTTAGCGCTATAGAACCAGGTTTAATCCACCATTTTCTACATTTGAAAATGCCTGTACCAAGTCAGGAATATGACAGTTTTTGTCCATTCGTTTTTGATGCGTTTTGTTATTTGATTTTGCCATGTGATTATGGACTTTCCCAATTGATCTTCCTCTAAGTTCAGTATTTTTGTGATTTTACTTTTTGTTATATTTTTAGTGCCTGCGCCAACGTGACCCAGGAATTTTTTTATTCCAATGTCATGAGAACTGTTTTTGCTGTCTAAATCGCCATATTTTTTTCTGAGTCACATAGGGGCACGCTATTAAATTTTAAGAGACAATGGCCAAAAATCGGTATTTTTCCTTCTTTTTGCGTTTTTGATGCCCTTTTACCCCCTAACCTCACCCATTTTCTGAAATTAATGGTTTTGAAGTTCATTCAAACAAACTTCAAACCTAAGGGAATATTTTAACGTGATAAGTAGCTTTCCAAAGCAAAATTTAGAAAATCAGAAAATAGGGGGGGGGGGGGTAAAATGGCATCAAAAACGCAAAAAGAAGGAAAAATACCGATTTTTGGCCATTGTCTCTTAAAATTTAATAGCGTGCGCCTATGTGACTCAGAGTTTTGTGTTTCATTTTACTTCTATGACATAATGTTTTCATAATCAAATCATTAGAGTCAAATGAATAGGAATACTGACTATAAGTGTGTGTTTATGACATGTAGAGTTCTGCACTAAATTCAAATGAGAGCCAGGGGATAGGACCTTATCGGGACTCCAGAACCGGTTTTTTTTTAGCTCGGGATTCCGGGATTGACCCTTTCCGAATTTGGGAATTCTTTTTTAGAATTTCGGAATGTCGGGATTTCATGTTTTTAAGCCCGGGATTTCGGGATCAGGACCCCTCCTTATCCCCCCCCCATATGGTATAAAACCACTAATTCATAGCCCCATTGCTTTCTATGTTAAATTCTGAAATTTCAAGAAGGCTACTTTGTCTTAAGTTCAAATAAAGGGGCAGTTATTTCATGTAACAAAACTGTACCTTATCCTGACTTGTGCTGCAAAAATCAACATACCTTTAATTGCATATTAGAGCGTACTGGTTCCCTGAAGTTTGATAGTACAAAAACAGGAATGTCTGATGTGAACAACCGGTCAAATGTGCCCTTCTATCAAAATTTAATATTTTTCTTTATTATTCAATAAATAAATCTTTCAACAAGTTTTGTACAGTGATCCCAAGTCCCCAAGCTTTCATTTGATACCACAATTAACCAAATATGCCCGCAATTGACAAAGATACAGCTATGCGTAGGAACTACTTTGTTTAAAATATGTACTACTTTCTTGTATGTTCTTTCCGACCGGGCCTGAATCAGTGGTTCTATACATATCAGGTATCTCATTATTGTCTCATTTATTGTTGCAAATAATCACAATTATGGATTGAAAAGGGAAGCAGTCAATACTTAAAATATTTATTATTTTTGAAAAGTTTTTTGGAACAAATATTTAAAATTTTCTACCCCCAATTGAAAATTGAAAATATTTTGAATTGACAATTCATTAAAAAAATACAAGCTCTTCTTTTTATCATTGTGTCAATTTTGTATAATATATGTAAAAAAAAAAAAGGGGAAAAAAACTAGAAAAACTGCAATTAATAATAATGTTTTAACACTAAAGAATTAAGTGTTGCATTATAAAATAAATGATGAGTATTACTATGAAATTAATTATTTGATTACAATTATAATGTTTTGTAGATACAGGGCAAATTATAGGTCTGAACGGAAAAAAAAATAAAGCTTTAGATGTATATTCTGTGCTTAAAGCAGAATTCATGTACAGGCTGCACTTTGTAAATACAGCTGTTTCTCAAACCACGCCTCTTTTGGGGAGATTTAGAATTTTGTTTACATACTAGTTCCCAGCTATGATCTCTGTGTTCCATCTCATAGAGACATAACTTGGGAATATTACCAGTAAATATACATGTGCAATTTGTTTATATTGAAATCTGTGGTAACCTTTTATTCGAGGTAGGGGTAGTTAAGAAAATTAGTGTTAGTTTAAACTGCGAGAAGTTCAGGGCATATCAACGTTGAAAATATGACGCACAGCCCTATGTTTTGACCTCTGAAAAATGATAAAAAGTAGTGCATATGAATTTTCAATTCTAGGATAAGATTTTATTCAAAACTTCATAGTAAAAGTGGTACAGTTTTAGCCGTAAAAGGAGTTCCTAAGGGAAATTGCATTGTCAATATTTACAGAAATGCAACCTACAGCTACAGAACAAACATGCATACCAAGAATAACATGTCTACTTGATAAAGTTGTCAAATTGTTGTTATAATTTGTATGTTTCAAAATGTATAATCTAGCAAAAGAGAAAAGAAAAAGGTTAATTGGCACTTTTTTGAATTCTGGATCCTCAATGCTCTTCAACTTTGTACTTGTTTGACTTTATGACTATTTTGATATGAGCGTCTTTGAATTAAACCATAGATTGTGATTGCCAATGTTCAAACCAATGTGAGTGAAATAGCAAATACATATGTTGCTTTGACATTGTATACTAGCATCCTTGTTATTTATATTTTGGTTCTTTTGTCGTTATTCATTTTTTCATTCCAACTAATCGCTTATCGTTGTTAATCGAAAAAATAAATTGTGTAAAATATCTTTAATTTTGTTATAAAATGATTACTATGCCTACTAATGAGCGTCATAATTTGCCCAATCAAGTATCTTTTTATTACATTAAACACATCAAGGTTGAACGATATCCCTTAGGACAAGTGTGTGAAAATATCATGTTACTGTTTAACAAAAGTAAGAAGATACAACAGGAATTATCAGAGCTCAAAGGTCGAATACGTAAGACACATGCAAATAAAACCAGAACATGATATACAGTCACACGAAACAGAACAGTGCATTGTATATCATATAAAGGAGACAAATGTTTCATTATCGTAGAAGGTAATATCTGATTATCAGTCAGTATTACATAATTATTCAGACTGATTTTTTGGTCTTTTGGTCCTTAACACTGCATTTAAATCTCTGCATTCTTTGTTTTGAGAACAGAACTTTCTTTTTCAATTTCGTCTAACGGAAGATATTTATTTTGCGATTTTTATTTTAGGCCATCAGGATTACTATCAAATGATGTCCCTCCTTTTCTCTCATTTCTCTTGCTATCCGTTAAATTTATAAGCCACAGGAATGGACTTATCGACAATATCGCGGGAAACATCAATGATGTCGTCTGCTACTATTCGATGACAGCACCAGATATGTGAAATCGGACGTTCCAGTAAGCATAATACAACAGCAAGTGCACTAAGAATACCAACGAAATAAAATGATGAAGTCCAAGACCCAGTTGCATCTTCCAGCAAACCTATGTAAAGTAAACAAAACCTTTCATCAACTGAAACAATATTATTTTGAAAAACATAAATGAGACCAGAAAAACAATTTAAAAATATTCAAATCAGTCGACAATATAAGATAAAATATAAGACTATTAAATGAAAGCATTTCGACATCGTAATTTTGTTATGCGCGATGGAATGTCTGTGTCACATATACTCAAGGATATGATCAACATTCCCTTTTTCTAGGTTGTGATATTTTCGACATATCTCGGAGTATTTAATTGCCATGAACAAGGCGATATGTGTTTATTGTTGTGACGGAACTGCATCGCTTCCGGGAATCATGACTTTATCCTGGTTTTGATTTGTTTAGTGTTACTCAATCTTTAATGTTCTGTAAAACATTGTTTTTACTGTTGCTTGTGTTTTTGAATAGGGTGTTTAATTGTACTTTTTTCATATATCTATTTGGAAATTTAAGTAAAAAATGTAGTATTGGTAAATGATGATATTTCAACTTGTACATTCAAACCAACAAACATGCATTGTATTTGCATGTTATTTAACTCTTCTTCTTAAAAGTTAACTGGTTATAGATTGAATAGAAAGTGACTTCTGCCTGAACCAAACATTATCATAACGTTTTGGGTTTGTATACTGCACCGTCTAGTCGATAGCTTTTGATGGAAGCTACTAATTTGTCTTGTGCATACATCGACTCTTCCTCTATTCCTGATATTCCAGTAAGATTGCCAGGCATTATGAATCGCAAAACATTTGTAATAGAAGACTTTGCCAAGCATGAAGTTGTCTTCGTAAAATTACAAATGGTTTGAATAAATAGTTAAGTTGAATCACTATTATTCACCAATGATACTGAATTCTGTAAATAAACATTACAAAAAAAACGTAGACAAATGCAGGACCAGGACAGTTATACTTATATTAACTTACCGGCTATTGGTTTGCTTATACATATAATTATACCGATACTCATCGACAACAAACCAAATGCTGGAGACAAATGTTTTAGCCCAACACAGTCAATTATGATTACTTGGTTTAAACCCCAAATTGATCCAGAAAAAGCTCCTATAACAACGGCATAAGCTATTACAGCCGGCTTGTATGGTAAGTGAGGCATGCAAAACGCTGTGATATCACATATAAAAGAGCATATCATAAATATGGTTATTCTAGATACAACATTTTTATCTGCAAACCATCCCAATAATATTCTCCCTACAAGTTCCGAAGCACCATATAAAGAAACTGCTAGTGTTATGGTTTCAATACCAAAACCCAGACCTCGAATATAGCCTGGTAAAATAACTTTATTTGATGTAGTATTTGTAGCTTGTAAGCATATTGCCGTTATATAGACACTAAATTTCGAATTTTTGAAAAGATCGAATCTAAATATTCGTTTTAACGCTCCACATTTTTGCGTCTCCTTTTGTCGTGCTTGCCTTTCTACTATTTGCCTTGTCACATATATTGGTTGTCTAAGAAACATGCTAACAGGACAAACATGGAAATAAACTGCT
This sequence comes from Mytilus edulis, assembly GCF_963676685.1. Classification (NCBI taxonomy): domain Eukaryota; kingdom Metazoa; phylum Mollusca; class Bivalvia; order Mytilida; family Mytilidae; genus Mytilus; species Mytilus edulis. The sequence continues at coordinate 16,198,973 of NC_092348.1, read as the reverse complement.
CCAGCTATTAAAATAGTTCCTGGCAGACCGTAATTTTCTATCAAATACTTGTACATATACGGAAAGCACATATTGCCTATACCACTACACGATGCCATTATTCCTGTTGCTAAACCCCGCTTTTTGTCAAAATAAAAACTCAGTATAGTAGAGCACGGACCAAAGATTAATCCATATCCCATTCCTATAAAATAGATAATGAAATTACAAAGTTAACCAAGTTTTGTTTAATGCAAATTGGCACTCCTAGAGAAACCATAAATTGTGTAAAAAATGTATAATTAGATTAACTCTACGGAAAACATATAAGGCAATTGTAAACTATTAAAGTAATGGGGCTATGTGGCTGGACAAAGTGGAAGCAGATTTACTAAGATGTCACATATGTTTAAATGCTACCTCCTAAGAAAATGATAACAATTTCAACAATTTAAAAATGCGGGGCTTTATGTATGTATATTTATGCTGTTAGACCTATACAACCCTATCTTAATGGCATGCACATATAATAATAAAGTGTGATTTTATAGTTTTGCCTTCAAATCCTAATTTAAAATTTGGAAACAAAGAAAAGAAATATAATTTACCTGTTATTATTCCGTAGGTGATGTAAAGGAATTCTAATTTAGGCACAAACGCACTTGCAGTCTGACCTATCAGTACTAAACAGCTTCCTATCCCTATCACCACTCTATATGTATATTTTTCACCAAGATAGTTGGATACAGGAGCTAGAAATATAATAATAATGAAATAATGAAATTAGTTAATAAATTTGAATATGATGAAGTATAGTAAGTTTGCTTATATAGAAAAAAAAATAATATACCAATAATAAATGTTATAACATCAACAGTACCAATGCTACTGCACCAAATACGCATTAAAGTTAAGGACCTCGAGGACAAGATATTTGATAACAAATTGAGAAAGATTATAATTGAGAAGATGAATACATATCCCATATAATGTCTTTAATTTATCTTGATTAATTAACTAAGAAACAACTACGTCTAATCTTGTTTAATTTCAATCCTGGTATATATGATGAGTATATCTAAAAAGAAATTACGAATGAGATGAATTTTCCATAGAAGGAAACAAAAGTGACACAGTTTTCCATACATCTTACCAAGTCCAAAATAGAGAAATAAAAGTACTCCCGGAATCCCTGCCGTATTCCCAGCTCCGCCATCATAGTAGTCTAGCAGTTCTGTGTATAGCACACCAAAAGATTTTACACTACCAGGAACAATAATGTAGACGATACAACTAACTAAAATTATGCAAATACAATGAATATATATTTATTGTATTAGAACATTTCATATAAACCTAATGACATTTTTTATTCTTTTTTTCTATCCATATACATAAGAACCAACTTTCAAATTTCTTAGACTGATGTTCTTTTTTAAACTTTTAAAAAATTAATTAACAAGATAGTACATGTAGTCACTTATCAGCAAATCCATTTTAATATGAAACTGGCATTCTGATTTTTATAAAATCTCTACAGTCTGAATATTCAATGTAAATTCTTGTTTAATAATAATCTTTTTTTTAGAGATACGTATCCTGTTTTAGTAATAAACCCAATTGTATTCAGTCACAAAGTAAGTAGTAACTTTCAAAACAATTAATGTGAAGTTTTGATCATTTTTCGCTACGCTAAAGGAACATAATGGGATATGAATTTAAGGTATCACTCAAGTTGTGTTGTACAAGAATCTATAAAATATTTTGAGATGCAAGAAAGAATACAGACGCTAAATTCATTCAAGTGTTGACATCACAATATAGCAACTAATTACATAATAATAAATTTTGTAATAATTATATCATAATGAAATTATCACAATTTGAAAGATTAATCTTTCTTCTTTCTTTTGGTACCTCATTTATAAAATATAAATATCAGTTTAAAGTTGTCTGATTGGGAGTGAAAAAATCTTTGTATTGTGCTACCTTAATAACTAAAATGTGTTCATTACTCTAAGCTATATTTAGCACATTCGTGTGTATGATTTTGAAAATATTATTGATCGAAACGCTATTAGAAAGCATGCTCTCACCTAAGGATAGTTATTTTCGTGCACATCCAGATGTAACACGATTTCGTGCTCTCTTGGTGCCAGTTCTTAAACTTTTTACATCGATATATACTTTTTACTTTATCAAATAATCAAATGAACGAATACTATTATTTTATATAGAATATCAGGCAGGTTCCTTATAGTGGAGTGGGGAGGGTTACCATTATAATTTTAATCCAGATTCTCAGTTTAAAAAAGAATTGTATTGCAAGACAAAGGAAAGAAAACATTTTATTTGAATAGTTCGTTGAAAAAGAGTCAGCTTTTCCGCAAAAAAGTTCATACCCTTTTCATAAACAAAGTTAATACAATAACTTATCAAGTTACTTATATTTTTAATACACTATTACATTTATATGTGTCTTGATTCATGCAGTTACAGTGATAATTTTTATTGTAACTTGATAATGAAAAGTTTGTATCTAGATTTATTAGTGCATATTAAAACCTGAACGCATCAGAATAGAATATCTCAATTTAGTTTGATCGTTAAATAAGTAAGATATATTTTGAGGTCTTCTGTTCTCCTGTGTTATACGACAGGAAACCCCTCAAAATTAGCATTTCAATAACATAATATTTGTACTTAGGGTATAAACTCAGATTTCTATAAATTTCTATTTTATAAACTATAGTTTATTGAATCATACGTTTATATGAATGTAAATAAACCTTTTATTTAAAAGAGGGACGAAAAATACCAAAGGGACAGTCAAACTCATAAATCTAAAACAAACTGACAACGCCATGGCTAAAAATGAAAAAGACAAACAGACAAACAATAGTACACATGACACTACATAAAAAACTAAAGAATAAACAACACGAACCCCACCAAAAACTAGGACTGATCTCAGGTGCTCCGGAAGGGTAAGCAGATCCTGCTCTACATGTGGCACCCGGCGTGTTGCTTATGTGATAACAAATTGGTTTTATTTAACATATACTTGTGTATCACTATATACTTATTTCCAAATTTGTTGATTATAAATGTATCAATTTCAGAATTTAAAAATATATTTCATCGATTTCAGATTAATAAGTTGAAATAGTAGGTAAAAACTACTTCTACCTGTTGTGCTATGTCTGGAACGAACTAATGATACATCGGCAGACATGTCCTCCGTGACATCGTTACCATCACACAAAAAATAATGCGCACGGGTTTTATGTCCTTTATAATGATCCTATGCATGTTCTTTAGTTTGTTAAAGTTTGAATTGATTGATTGGTTATTGTTTAACGCCACTTTTATCACTATTTTGCTATTTTGCCGCGGTAATTTTTTATTCATAAAGGAAATCGAATTACCCAGTGAGAACCATCGACCTTCGGCTGATGATTTGTGAAAGAGAAGCTGAAGATAACAAATGGATAGTCAATTTAATAAGTCAAAAACGAACAGTATATGCCATGGAAAACCAAGATTAACAATATTCAAACTAAAGTCGACCTTAGCCAATTAAAAGGTGAAAACTAATTCTAAAATAGTTTTAGTCATAGTGAAATGTACGTATATCTCTTTTGAGATCAAATACGTACTGCAAATTATAATTCACACAGGCAAATTACATGTTTACGCACTTTTATAATAAAAGAAGATTTAAGAAATTTAAGATGCATTTAACTAGTCCATGATAACGTATGTAAATGCATGTTATTGTACATAATAAATTTAAAAAGTGTTTACACTGTTACACAATTTAAAAGTACCTTTATCTTCATAAAAAAGAAAGTAATCTAACTATAGGAATAACTTAAGACATACTTATCAATATAAACCAAGCATATCCCTTATCAGTGACATCTTCTTTCTGTACGGACCTGTGGAGCCTATCATCAGCGATAAAGGGGACGTGAGTTGTATCACTATCATCATAATGTTCCTGGTTTTCATGATGCGGTTGATTTCTATGAACTGAGAGATTTTCTGTATATTCAATATCTTCGTTGTGCGACATTAGTTTACCTTCTATGTATCAATTTATTAAAAATCACTCACATTGAACCAGGATATACAAAGTACAAACGCAGATTGCATGCATTGATAACTTTTATAAGATTTCCATATATCTAAAAATATACAATATTTGTAAATTTTCCATTATTGATTATGCATCAATCCTCGTTGTAGTATACAAATATAAAAGTGCGTGATACTTTTGCACCAAAAATGTTAATAATTCTGGTATAACGTCAGAAAAAAAGAGGTGAAAATATTAAAATGTTTTATTGGAATTGGTATTCGAAAAGAAAGATTATGGTATATCATTTAATGACACAACATGTTGTAATGAAATTTCAAATTTCAAAAGGCACTAAGAACTGACCGTTAAAATGTTTTTCTTTGCCTAAAGCATAACACGCTACAAGTGCTTACTAAAGAACTAAGACTAAAGGTAATATAAAAAACAATCACAGTCAAAACAGCAAAATAAAAATAATAGAATTTTGCCTTACAATCTCTTGATGACATTAGGAAACAATAGAAACTTGCAGACAGTTACGGGACACCAAAATAATTGTTGAATAAATGAACATGTGAAAAATTATATACAAACTAAAATTGGTCGAATCCACAAAACGTGAAAGATGGTTATCCCCGGCTTATAAAAAAGAAGATGTGATATGATTGCCAATGAGACAACTGTCCACAAGAGACCAAAATGACACAGACATTAGTATATTTATAGGATTTTGATTGGTTAACGCACGTCGATACAAAACCCAATGTAGGTTGAAAATTCAATGATACCGACATTTAATATGATATTGTCAAATATGCATTTTCCTAGGTAAGTGCGCTTTAAACACTTTTCCTAGGTAAGTGCTGTTTAAACACTTTTTTCATCAACTCAGCCTCAAAAATAGATTCCAACTTTTTTTATTTGTTATAAATAATCAGGAGCGGTGGTAGTGACATAAGCCGAAAAAATGTACAGCAAGTGTATTTCAAAGGTAAAAAGGAGGCCGAAATACAAGATGCCGCCGAAAATGAATAATTATTATATTAAAATGTCTTAAGGTGGCTCGTGGGTACAAAAATTCAGCAAAAAATTAAATCTTTATTTTTTCGTTACAAATTTTATTTATTACACTATAAGTTATTACTTTATGATATGGTACAAAAATCAACCCAAAAAACTCATTCGGTTTGGCCCCAGATGACTTTTAAAATGTTTATATCATTGAAAAAGCTCCAAATTATCTCCCTTTGGTGCAAAAATGCATTAAATTTGAAATATCTTTTTTAACTCATCGGTGACCTATATTTTTTTATTATTGTTTTCAAATAAGCTGTAACATAAACTAAATAATTGTAAAATTTAAGCGATTTCTGAACATTAAAAAAAATGTATGCTTTTTCCGGAGGCAGATTGAGAGTTAAATGAACGGTGACCACATTTTTTTATTTCATTTTTCTTTTAAGTATATGATAAAATTCATTTAGCTAAATCCTATATTAGAAAAAAAATGATTTATACCCAGGAGCCCCCTTAAGTATCGTAGGATCATAACCTTTAATAAACAAAGATTAAATTTTATAAAATCAATAGAGTAAATATATACAATTTAAATTGTAAATACGGTTTAAATGACTTATTTCTAATTTTTTCAGGCTAAGTACTTTTTATCTTTTTACTTTTCGTGAATGGATTTTCTAACTGACGTTTTTATCACAGCAAATCATTCATATGTTAAAACATTAAAATAAAATGTATTTTGTCCAACAGTGAAGAAAGCTACACCTAGGGAAACCAGATAGCAAAACGAAATCACTAAATTGTACAAACAGTTTGTATCTATTTAAAAGTTCCAAAACATTTGAACGATGTAATATCAATTAGAAGTAATGTGGAGAACACTGAACATAAAAATCCAATTCCACAATAACCAATCCGTTTGGAAGATGGCCTGTCATCTTGCATACAAGTACGTTTGTATATTGTGGAGGATAAAGTTGATGTATCGACAGATAATGTTTGTCGAAGTTTATCTGTTACTGGTGCGAGTATTATCTTTAATTCGTCAAAAGAATAATGACTCAAGTTCTGATTGGCTATACTATCACAAACACATGGACACAAACTCTCAGCTGAAATAAACGAAGATAACAGAATTGTATCGTAACATGTATAGGACAATGCATAAATGGTTACATACAATGATGTTTTAGCGATCAAGATATATGCATTTTGTTTTTTTGTTCTATAAACGCAGGTCGAAAAATATGATGCAGTCAAACTGTGTATCAAATTTTTATATATCGGGAAAAATCTTCCATTATATATTTTCGTCTTTCAAATTATTCAATCACAATTTTGCAGCAATATACTCTCTGAAAGTAAAATGTGTCTACGCAGTTTTTGGTGAAAAATGGCATGTCTATTACACCAGTAATTTCGAGCTAATCATTATCATTATCATTTGCAATAAATCATCATTGAAATAAAATAAAACGCTGACCTCGTAGTTAATCCTTAAACTATTGTATTCTATAAATGTAAATTCTGAAAAATAAGGGTTGAATTTTACTAGTTGTAGAAGTTACATATGATTCTTGCAACTTTTTGTTTTTAAATCAAATTAAAGATTCTGATATTTTGATTTTAGTTCACTTCTTATGACATTTTTTTAATCTTCAAATACATAAAATAGAAAACTAAACTGCTACTGCTCCATAATTCGAAAGGAATAAGAACAATTATACTGTACAGATATAGTTTTGATGCCGGATGTCATTTCACTTTGTTTAAATTAAATTAACTACCTCTTTACTAAATACCTTTTTCTATATGTATTTTGCCCGTTTTAATATATTAAATAGAATCCGGATGTTGACTCATCGACTTTAACCACACATGACCTTTTATTCGTAAAAACATTGCATCACATTATTGAGCATTAAAATCCAATATATTAATAAATGAAACTTATTTGAAGGATATGGAGTATCCATCCATGACACAAAATAAGTACAATCACGACAAAAACCAAACTTACACACATAGAGCAAAAGGAACAGTGTTTTAGTGTTCATTTCAAAGTCACAGTGATGCAAGAAAAAAACCTCTCTCAATGCAGGGTAAAGTCAGCTTCTAGCACCGGTTTGAGCTGTAACATGTTGATAGCAATAGGTTTTCTTTGAAGTTATAAAAACAGATAGAAACGGGGAATGTGTCAAAGAAAATGGACGAATTACACAAGATTTACCTTCGTTCACATAAACACTGTATACAAGCTTTCTTGACCCCACGGCATTCTCCACATAGCAAGTGTAATTACTACTATCGCTTACAGAGGCGTTGGTTATGTTTAGATACATGCTTGAGGTCTTAAGAATTACTGTAGATCCTCCAAGACTCCTTGTCCAATATTGATTGGAAATGCTCGGGTATCCATATGCGTCACACGTCAAAGTTATAGTGGCAGAAACATTGACGTCGTAAAATGTTGTGGTAGGAACAATTATAGGTATACCTTGAAATTAAAACAGTTCTAGTTATTTATACTTATAAATTAGTTGAGATTGAATTACCCTCAATCAATAAGAGTTAATGATGCGAGTGTTACATTTCCTGTAATAGCTTGGTTGATATTCATTATGATAAAAAAAAAAAGAAACAAGAACTAATTACATTCCCGAAATGGATTATTATGTAGACAAATGTAACGATTTCAGCTGTCCTATAGTTAACTTCTTGTTTAAAAATATTATAACCAAGAATACTCGATATTTGACTATAAATAATCTATATTTTTCAATTGTATAGCACTTATTCTCTACCAAAATACTAAATTGATAATAAATGTGTTCAACCTTGGTTAGCTGTGACAGTAATATCTTCTCCTCTGCCTAACCCAAATTCATTCCCCACAAAGCATCTGTATATGCCCTCATTATTTAAATCTAAACTATTGATGATTAGTGACGTGTTACAAATTGTGCCACCATTATACAAGTTGGTGTCCTTTGAATGGTCTAAAATAACTGTCTCGTTACTAGTCTTTCTTTGCCAATGTACGTCTGTGATGTTCCCCAAGGAATAGTACGGACATTCCAACACAATTTTCGTCCTCACTGGCAATAAAACTTTGGATTGCGTAATGTATACTAAAGGTGCTGCCCCTTCTGAAATTTACCAATTTAATACATTATACATTAAACAGGTCGAGAACTCTAGAGTTCCTGACGTCAGAATATATTTGCATAGTAATTTCCCAAACACAAGGCCAATACGGCCTTGAAAAGCTGACCAATCGACTCAATGAACTACAATGTATTGTGGGCAACTACGAGTTTAATACTACTTGAAAACACGTGGAATTAGTGGGAAAACTGTCAACTAATATAGTGTCTGGGACTCTCAAAGTAATTGTTTTTGTTCTGCGAATATGTTAATTGTAAAATATATAACATAATCTTCAATTTGCATGCTCAAATTAAAAAAATATTGTTTACGGGCTCAAAAGTAGTTGAACAGTTTTTTTTTCCATTGTTATGCATTGTACCTGTGTAATCATTTCACGGCGTGAAATAGTGAAATGTCAGATGAATTGACCACTGTCTAGCATGAACAATTTTTGAGCTCTTTTAAACCTGTATAATGTCATTCCAAAAAATAATCATTTCTGCCTCAAGGATCACACATTTTTCTTTTACTATCTATACGAAAGTTGCTGCCCTCATGAATATTAGCACCGGCTGTTATCGACGGCTAACTCTAGTAAGTTAGTTTTATGGGTAATTGTGTTTTTCATTGCTGTTTCGTTGCTGTCTGGTGGACGAACAACTGAAATCGCCGTGTCAAACATCAAACATATTAATGGCTATATATCGGATAATTCAAACATTTGTTTCTTCGCATAGAAACAACTCTTCGTTAATCTGAGCATGGAACGAATACTTTATATCACAAACTCTAAATGTGGATAAATAAAATAAAAAACTTAGCGAAAATGTTTATCCCGCATTGAACGAAAAAATGTTGCATTTCAGAAAATAACACGTGTTCTTCGTTGATTGTAAACACGAAGTAGTCCATCATGCATTGTTATTCATTTAATGGATTGGTCAAAAACCCAGGTAAACATAATTGCGTCACACGTAAATAAACAGTTACATGTGCGGGGACATAAGTATGCTAATTCATGCATTTTCATATATGGTAGAGTTCCTGACCTGTTAAACTGAACAAGTCAAATTAAACCAAAGGTGTATAGAATGGTCCGTCAAGTGTTTCACTATATGACTTTAGTGAATTAGACGAACGAAATTTATAAACTTTTCTTTTAATCCCTAAATTGTTTGTTTTATATCCAATTAAGGTGTGGAAGTGAATTTAGACTAATACAAATTTAGATGTTTGATTCGGACTACCTGAATTCTGACAAATACCACACGTGGATCATGATCTGCCTACCCTTCCATAGAACTTTAGATCACCCCCGGTTTTTGGTCGGGTACAATATGTACGTGTTATTCCGTCATTATCTTTCTATGGAAAGTTTGGCAAACTGTTGTTTTACTTTGTTTTTCTTTGTTTTTCATTCTTTTTTGCCATGGCGTTGTCTATTCGTTATCAAGTTACGAATTTGAATATCCCTCTGTCTATTTCATTTTATTTCTCTTTTTTTTTTTTTATCAAAATGAAAACCTTGAAATACATTCTAAAAGATTTATGCATCATGCTTTTTCCTAATCAATTCTGTCTATATGGTCTCAGTAAAAAACCAGGAACCAAATCGATTCAAAGTCAAATTCTTTGGAGTAAAGACTGATGAAATGCTTAGATTTATCACAACCTCTTTGTTAAATTGTTTGAACAGATTTTCTACAGAAAATAAGCATTTTAAGCGGCATCATTTGTCAAAAAGGCAACAAGAGTATACCGCTGTTCAAAATTCACAACGAGAAAACAAATCCGGGTCACAAACGAAAACTGAGGGAAGCAGTTTTAACTACAAGAGGAAAACAACGAAACAACAGAAACACCGAAGTGCAAGAAAAAAACCCACTGCAGCGCAGCATACATAGATACGAACTATTAGATAACAATTACCATGTTCCTGACTTGGTACAGGACATTTTAAGAAAGATGGCCTTGTTGCTAACCAAACATTTCTCTTTATGACAATGTTAAATATACCGTCAAATGACAACTCTACATAATAGGAACACAGCACAAACAAAGGCAATAACATCAAGGACAGAGAAATACATATGTATATATAATAGCAAAGTACATTTTGACATGTCAACCACAGAATAACGAATATCTAAAATAATCTAGGACAGCACACAAAACAGCATAATAGAATACCGAACTATGCGTCACACGAATGAATCAACGCCACAAAAAAGTGACGTCAAATGAATATTTCTAAAATTTGGATATAAATCGAGTTAAGGTTTGTAGTTAAGTTATTTGATGTTTCCTGGTATCTTTGAAGAGTTTAATTATAACAATAACAAGAATATCAATATAGCATTGTGTAATTATTGTATTATCTAAGTATGTCGGTATTGCCGGTCAATATTTTTCTATCAAGTACTTATTGAGAGACTAAAAAGCTTTCAATGCAAAACAAATAGTTGTAAGCACACAATATCAAAAGTCATCTAATAATCGATGATGCGCTTTTGATTGTAGGATTACTATACTTCATTCATGAACTAAAACTATATAATTTCACAATTGCAACACGAAAGCTTGGCATCATTTTTGACAAATGGTACACAAAAACTTGCTAACTAACGAATGGTACCCAAATGTACTGGCTACTATCTCGTATGCTATATATTTTACTGGCTACATAGACCGATGGTACCAAAAGTACTACCTCCTTGTATGGATGGTTACAAATGCATGACAATGAAATGTTTGTACAGCTTAAATTTTTATTTTCTTCTCTCTTAAAAAACAAAATAAGTTTGCATAAATTACTGAAATACAATTTTTTTTTATTTGAAATTATGAACTAAGGCCTAAAGCAAAAGACGATAACATTTGAACATTATGAATAACACTATATTCACCTTCTTTCACATATATACTGTATACAAGCTTTGTTGACCCCTCAGCATTCTCCACATAACAGGTGTAATTACCAATATCGCTTACAGAGGCGTTGGTTATGTCTAGATACATGCTTGATGTCTTAAGAGTTACTGTGAATCCATGCAGGCTCCTTGTCCACTTTTGAGTTGTAATATTTGGATACCCGAATGATTCGCATGTTAAAGTTATATTTGCAGATTCATTAACTCTATAAATTACTGTGGTCGGAACTATCATTGGTATACCTATAAAACACAGTCATGTTATAAAGAGACCTCATATATATCAGATTAGACAAATAGTGTTCATGATTTGAGTATTACAATTCCGAAAATAAATTTGTTGCTATGACTGAAGAATTGTGGAAAAATATCTAGAAAGATACTTGAGTTTGAAAGTATAGTATCATTTTAAATATGTATAAATTCAGTAGAAAAAGTAATAAATACCTAAATATTTTTTTCTGAACCCTAACATAATATCATTTTTTTTTATTGTAAAAGATTAGAAATCAATCTAACGTCTATCAATAGTAGATCCACTTTAAAATTGTTCGACCTAAAAATATTTTTCACAAATGTTTCCAACCTGGATTAGTTGTGACTGTAATATCTTCTCCTCTCCCAAGCCCAAATTTATTTTCAACAAAACATCTGTAAAGACCATCATTATTAACATCCAAACTAGTGATTACTAATGACGAATTATTGATTGTTCCACCACCATACATGCTAGAATCTTTCCAATGGTCTAAGATAACGGTCTCTTGAGAAGTCTTTCGTTGCCATTGTACGTTTGTGATGTTCCATAAGGAAAAATATGGACATTCCAACAAAATGACTGTCCTTATTGGCAATGATATAGACGATTGAGTAGTGTATACTGAAGGAGCAGAACCCTCTAAAAATCAGAATAATCAAATTATTGCATTCATATTTGAAAGTAAATACATAAATAATAGATGAACACTCAGGTTTATCACTATCAAGATATATTTGTTATATTGTATGTTCTTATATCTACAATTACTTTTTTCTTTTTCTATATTTGTATATCTGTTTTGAATTTTTAATTCAGCGATGCTCTTTTTGCAGCTGGATCCCAATGAGTGTCACAATAACCAACTATGTTTGTTTGGGTTGCTCAATTAATTTTGTCATCACAGTGGAACTATAATAAACTCATCATAGATACCAGGACTAAATTTTGTATATACGCCAGACGCGCGTTACGTCTACATAAGACTCATCAGTGAAGCTCTAATAAAAAAAAAATATAGCCACTGTTATATAAGTGGAAGTATTAACTAGACGGCTTTCTAGCATCCGAAAACATTCTATTCAACTTTTTGTTCATCATCAGTCAACGAAATGTCAAATTTTTATTTTTGGAAGGTGCACATCATAGCGACAAAGCCATAGGATCCCGAATGTAATTCAAATACGACAGAATATAATGTCTCATTGTAAAATATTTGTAAGCGAAACGACTGCACAGTATGTAGATTGCAATCAGACGTGAACATCCTCCTTGATATTTTTATTTCACAACTAATCTGTTGCGACTAATGTTTATTTCCTTTAAATGCATTGAACTTACTTTTGTTAAAAAAATAAACATAGAATACTCTCACAAAAATTGAACTCACCCGTACACAAATAAGGTGATGTGTCTGTACATTTAACATCGTCAAGTGCGTATTGGGAGCTAGGTTTCATGCGAACACATGTGGATTGATTTCTGATCTGTTCATTGTCAGGTTCATTGACAGCCAAATCTAGAGACATTACCCGAACTCCATTTATCCAAATAAACTGACTTGCATTGTTATCTAAATCGCTATATAGTCCAATCCATATTCCATTAGGGTTTAAATTGTTACTGCAAATATAAGTTCCAAAAAAAAAAATCATAAACATTTCTAGTTACTTGTACTTTTCAGAAACCGCATCGGTAATTCTTTTAGCGTGCTCGACTCGCTTGCGGGAGTTAGTCACTTTGATTCATAGTCGGGTAATACCATAGCAATGGAAGTTGGAACGTGTTGATTAGCTTCCTAGCATGCAAAATATATATGATGTAGAGCAAAGAAGGTTCTATTCGGAATCAGACTAATATTCCCGGAAAAAAAGTGTGGACATCAATCGTGTGAACTAGCACATTGAAAGCATTTAGGACTGATAGACGTATGCCATACATTTTAACACATATTTTGATATTCCGACCCATTATCCTAGTATTTGTACCAAAGATTGCAATAATTAACAGTTATTTTGAGCCAGGAT